>NC_133191.1:4985000-5117500 GCF_049306965.1 Danio rerio
GTTCGCATGTTCTCCTCATGTTGGCGTGAATTTCCTTCAGATGCTCTGGTTTCCCCCACAGTCCAAAGACATGCAGTATAGATGAATTGGGTGGTATGAGAGTGTTGGGTGTTTCCCAGTGCTGGGTTTGCAGCTGGAAGGGCATCCGCTGTGTAAAACATATGCCGGAAGAGTTGGCGGTTCATTCTGCTGTGGTGACCCCTGACAAATAAAGGGAATAAGCCGAAGGCAAATGAATGAATACATTTAGCTTTGTCCAAATAGACTTACAATAGAGGAGGCATTCAGCAATTCAACAAGGAGAGGCAATACACACAAGATGTGCGAATTACCATACTTTCACACCCAAAGCGGCGAGAGCGTCAAAGTAGCAGGAAGTCATTCATTTTCAATGAGAGCTGGCTGCAATAAACCGCGAGGAGCAGCGCGGCGAGTCTTCGCCGGTGTGGGCGTCGAAGAGAGTTGAAATCAAGTCAACTTTATGGTAATGAGCTATGACGCGGTTCGGCGGCAAGCAATCATAATGAAGACGTCCACCGCCTGAGAGGAGTCCAGAGAACACAGACCTGTGAACTTTAGTTCCAACCACAGTTGTTCCCAAGGGTTTGATGATTGCGGTCGCCGGGTTTTCAATTTTTTACAATGATTTCTTGCAGGAACATGCATTAAATAAGTTACTGGCGAGTTACTGATGTGCATTAATGTTATATATATTTATCTTTAAAAAGCGTGAATCTCACGTGACAGTACAAAACAGTATTGCTGCTTCAGGATATTTCAGACATATGGATACATTAATTAAGTTTATAAATTAATTAAGTGGAGCAAAGCCACACCACATGCTACTCGATCTTCCATTGTTAAATGAATTTGATAAGAAGTGCGCAACATTTTCACGCTAGAAACAAGTTTTATGCAGGAATCTTACTGATATGCTGCAACGGCCCCTTTAAATACGAGATCAATGTAGCGAGTTTTGACGTCGGAGCTGAAGGCAGACAGCGTTGGCGCCAGGGCGACCTTGGATGCTCTTCCCGCTTTCGGTGTGAACGCACAGTTATACAAAGTAACTTGTTTGTGCTCAGAGAATTTAGTGCTGAAGTAATTTCTTTTTATTTTTAGAGATGGAGAGAGAGTGCTTCTAGAGGTGGTTTTGGTATTATTCACTGGGGTTTAGGTGTTTTCAGAAGAGAGATTTTAGTTGCCAGTTGAAGGATAGCAGTGAATCCACAGTCCGAGTGGAAATAGAAAGATCATTCCACCAGAGAGGAACAGTGAATGCAAAGGTTTTGGAAAGTGACTTAAAGCTAGGCCCACACGGAATCTGCGCGTGCGTGAACATTTTTAGCCCATCATTAATTCTGTTTATTTACTTGAGTAAATGTGTGTAAATCTATATTTATTTAGTTTTTTAATTGATTACAGTAATATTATTGACTAATATGAAAATGTTCATCTGATTTATGTACAATGCAGTTTGTACTGTAATATTTTCTGTCTTTTAGTATATATATTATATAAAGACTGGCTTAGTTTACCAAATAAAGTGAATCTAATTAGATTTGCAATTTAAACATTAAATACAAGCTAAAAAAATATGATCTTTTATTTCACTAATTAAGGTTTTAGTTATGATACTCCCAAAATAATTCCACAGAAATCCACAGATTTTTACCAAAATTCTCTGCAGAAATAGCAAAAAACGTCAGCAGATACCGTCTGGACCTGCTTATAGCCACTCTGGGATGTAGGTTTGTCATGATTATGGAATTCGGTAACAGTCTGTACTGAAATTTTTAAAAAGTTAATTTCCCGCTAACATTTGAGCCCGTTCTTAAACAGCGCTGATTGGCCATTGTGTTCACATGACTGTTCATCAGTTCAGGGACGGACTGGGACAAAAATTCAGCCCTGGCACTATAGCCACACCAGCCCACATTACCATACGTACTGTTTGTTTGACATTCTTGCCAGATTTTGATTATGTCCGCGTAATCTTTGATTGAGTCGGCCCCTCTCGAAACTATCACCGATTGGGCCAAATGCTTAACATTTACTATTATTATTACTATTATTACCATCATCAACGTCATCATAATATTCACGTTACACGAGATAAAAGCTGCCTGCATGTAAAAACAATACATATGAAAAAATAATAATAAAATAAAAAATAAAAATAAAAAACTGACTGGCCCACATTTAAAAAAATGGTCCGGCCCTTCTGGCATTTGCCAGAATTGCCAGATGGCCAGTCCGCCCCTGCATCAGTTCACTGAAATCACTGTTGTTTGCTGAGTGTAACCACAGATACAGGGACACTATTTAAACACTGTCTAAAAGAACCTGTTAATCATCAATATTAAATTTCATTCATAACTCTCCTACATTAATTACATGCTTTCTATTTAGGATTTTCCATAATGAAAACCTTTTTTGTCAACATTTCTGTGTTTTTCTGTTTATGTGTGGTGCTGTGTGTACATTAATGAGGAAAACCAATGATTTTAAATCATTTCAAATGTCTTTTAAAATGAGCATAAATTATTTTAGCAAATGGCTGCAATATAACAAAGAGTGAAAAATGTGTGTGTCGTCCGCAACAGAAGCGTGTGCTGGTGTCCTGCAGGAGGTGCTCCACTGCGCTGGGAGAGGAGATCACTGCGGGTATGAAAACACACACACACACACACACACACACACACACACACACACACACACACACACACACACACAGGCATACATATACACACATACAGATGCACAGACATGTGCATACACTAACACACACATAGACACCACATGCATACACGCATACCCACGGGTCCTACGCACAGACAGACACTTAACACAAACACAAATACACTCACACATCTACACAAGACACAAGCTTACATGCAAATACACACATACATACACAGATATAGCACATGCACTCACACACACACACATGCACAGACCCAAGCATACAGTACTGAGTGCACCCCATGTTGAAAATTAAAATTGTATCCATTTCTCAGTGATTATAGGCACTGTATGTTGGTGCATTTAAACAAAACAGATTTATTAAACAGATATATTCATTAAAATAATGTTTTAGTCACCAAACAGATTGAGAAATGGAAAGATAATACAAATAAATGTGCTAATCACTGAGCCACCGTGATACCCCTGCGGTATATCAGTGATACCAAAATAACACTGGTTGTAAACACAACACATAATACATTACATTCAGTGTTTCCATCAGCACAGAGACATTCTTTGAAAAGGGAGTCTTGGGTATTTATAAAAGTTCTGTGCTTTTGAAGCAAAAATAGTCAGTTTTTCTGTTTGCAGAGGTCTATTTTTAGTGATTTAGAGATTTTTAGTCAAGTCGGGTTGTATTTTGTCACTGATTTAAAACAATAGTTCATGCAAAAATGAGCATCTTCTTTACTGGACTCATGTTTTTGCAACTGCAGGGGCTTTCATCTTCAGGAAGCTACACGAACAACAACTGCTTCTCCTTTAGACAATATAATAAATCTTTGTGTAATGAATTGACACTATGCTTTGAATTTTTTTCCCTGAAATTCACTTTTGTGCATACTCAGATGTCACTATTAAATTTAATTAAATTAAATTTAATTTTATTTATTTTTTATTTTATTTTATTTTATTTTATTTTACTTTTATTTATTTTATTTTTTATTTATTTTATTATTTACAAGTGCTGTATTTAAAAATATGTATTTAATTGCATCAGTTTTCCTCTTAATATCTTACTAACATTTTCCTACTAGTTCTAGAGTAAATGGCACTACAGGTTGCATCAGCATCCGTATGAGTGCAGGTTGTAGGTAAAGTGAACACTAGGGGGCAGTATGACGACAAGAACTTTTGTTGCTTTTCACACTAATGATATCAACAGAGATAAATCACCAATAAAAAATACTTTGCGCAACACCAAATAAATACCACTAAACATCTTAACACGGTCTATAATTGATAACAAATACGTTTGCATTTTGTTTTGTTTTTTCTGGCGTGAAATGTTTACTTTGTATAGTTTTTGGGCTTCAGAGCGCTCTGGTTTGAGTCCAGTGGAGCGTACTTCCACAAAAGCAATGTAAAACCAAGGTAAATCTATGCGGCGGCAGTGCACTTTTCTCCCACATCTGCTTTTGAAAATGCTATTGGTTGGGTTTAGCTCAGTGGTTCGCTAGCTGATCTGTACGACAAGCTCTGGCTTCTTCTGGACGTGCACAAGAAGGGTGTGTGTCGAAACATACAACAAAACGTACCTAAGTAATGTATTTGAAATTCGCAAAAATGTAGACAGCGCACTCTAGTGAGTTTGCTATCTGAAACGTTCAACAAAACGTACCTGCAACAACATACTTTATACAGAAATGTTGGCTGGGGTACATTTTTCTATTGAGCCTGGGCTAGCATAAGGTGTGCGTGTGTGTGTTTGTACACTCACTGGCCACTTTATTAGGTACACCTGTCTAACTGCTCGTTAATGCAAAATTCGAATCAGCCAATCACATGGCAGCAACCCAATGCATGTAGACATGGTCAAGACGATCTGCTGCAGTTCAAAGCGAGCATCAGAATGGGGAAGAAAGGCGATTTAAGTGACGTTGAACGTGGCATGGTTGTTGGTGCCAGACGGGCTGGTCTGAGTATTTCAGAAACTGCTGATCTGCTAGGATCTTCACGCACAACAACCTCTAGGGTTTACAGAGAATGGTCTGAAAACGAGAAAATGTCCAGTGAGCGGCAGTTCTGTGGGCACAAATGCCTTGTTGATGCCAGAGTTCAGAGGAGGATGGCCAGACTGGTTCCAGCTGATAGAAAGACAACAGTAACTCAATTAAGCACTCGATACAACTGAGGTCTGCAGAAGAGCATCTCTGAACACACAACATGTCCAACCTTGAGGCGGATGGGCTACAGCAGCAGAAGACCACACCAGGTGCCGCTCCTGTCAGCAAAGAACAGGAAACTGGACAAAATTGGACAATGGAAGATTGGAGAAACGTTGCCTGGTCTAATGAGTCTTGATTTCTGCTGCAACATTCGGATGGTCGGGTCAGAATTTGGCGTCAACAACATGAAAGCATGGATCCATCCTGCCTTGTATCAACGGTTTAGGTTGCTGCTGGTGGTGTAATGGTGTTGGGGATATTTTCTTGACACACTTTGGGCTCATTAGTACTGACTGAGCATCGTGTCAACACCACAGCCTACCTGAGTATTGTTGCTGACCATGTCCAGCCCTTTATGACCACAGTGTACCCATCTTCTGATGGCTACTTCCAGCAAGATAACGCACCATGTCATAAAGCGCGAATCATCTCAGACTGGTTTCTTGAACATGACAATCAGTTCACTGTACTCAAGTGGCCTCCTCAGTCACCAGAACTTAATCCAATAGAGCACCTTTGGGATGTAGTGGAAGGGGAGATTCGCATCATGGATGATGTGCAGCCGACAAATCTGCAGCAACTGCATGATGCTATCATATCAATATGGAGCAAAATCTCTGAGGAATATTTCTAGTATCTTGTTGAATCTATGCCATGACGGATTAAGGCAGTTCTGAAGGCCAAAGGAGGGTCCAACCCAGTACTAGTAAGATGTATCTAATAATGTGGCCGGTGAGTGTTTATACAGTTTATTGACCTTATTCTCCGCCGACGAGGGGGCGCTGCCATTTGAATCTTTTTGGCACGAGACTTCCGGTCTCAATCACTTCCATTCATTTTTAGACATTAAAAACTGCTCGTTTCGTTGTTTGATGTTGCAAACTGATATTTCCTTATTATATTATTCTACTTGGTCTGTATAGTCATGCAAACATTTGTTTGTAGAGCAAGTAGTTTGACCGTTTTTGCCGTTTATTATTCCTTGTCATTTCTCCCATAGGCGACTGAAACGGAAGTTCTAAGACAATCGCGAAAACAGGCGCACTTCCGCATTTGAGAATAAGGTCAATAGTTTTCACACTGACTTCTATACAGTATTCAGCTAAGATTCCTTTCCCAAAATAGTTTTCATTGTTTGGCCTGTAAAGACATTATTGGTGCTCAGAATTATGTTAGAGCTTTTGTTCTAACAAGAAAGATGTATTTGTTTCCTTGAAATGTTGAAGGCGCACATACGATCCAGGAGATAATTTAGTTATAATCTCGAGGCTCCAGCTGTTGTGTAATTTTCTGTGTTTAATATGTCTCCCTGTCCTTTGTGTTTCAGAGGTGCTGAAGCTCTACATTACTGAAATATTAGTGAAGCCCAGTGAGGATGGAGAGTGTGATCTAACACAGCTCAGTTTAGAGCCCAAGTCAGAGTCAGTACGGTCAGTTTCTTTCTTTTTATTCATTCATTCATTCATTCATTCATTCATTCATTCTTTCTTTCTTTCCTTCCTTTCTTTGTTTGTTGCTTTAGTCCTTCCTTTGTTTTTCCCTTCCTTTTTTTCTTATATTCTTCATTTGTTCATTCCTTTGTTTGTTTATTCCTTTTTTCTTCCTTTGTTCCTTCCTTCCTTTAATCTTTCCTTTGTTCTTTCCTTCATTCCTTCATTTGCTCTTTTCTTTTAGACGTATTCCTTCCTTTGTTCATTCCTTCCTTCCTTCCTTGCTTTCTTCGCTCCTTCCTTTGTTCTTTCCTTTGTTCCTTCATTCCTTCCTTCGCTCATTTCTTTCTTTCGGACGTATTACTTCGTTCATTCCTTCCTTCCTTCGTTTTTTCCTTCATTAGTTCGTTCCTTCCTTCCTTTGTTTCTTCTTTCTTTCAGACGGATTCCTTCCTTCGTTCATTCCTTCCTTCCTTCCTTCCTTCCTTCCTTCCTTCTTTCGTTCTTTCTGTCTTTCAGATGGATTTCTTCATCCCTTCCTTCACTCTTTCTTTCTCTCTTTCGGACAAATACATTCATTTATTCATTCATTCCTTTCTTCCTTCATTCACTCCTTCATTTCTTCCTTCTTTAATTCATTAATTCTTTCTTTCTTTCAGACAGATTCCTTCATTCATTTTTTTGGACAGATACCTTCCTACATTTCTTCCTTCCTACCCTCCTTTCTTCTTTCCTTTCTTCCTTCCCTTCTTCTATCCTTTGTTCGCTCATTTCTTCCTTCATTTGTTTCTTCCTTCATTACTTCCTTTAATTCATTCATTCATTCATTTTTTTCATTTGGATGGATTCATTTCTTTGTTCCTTCCTTCTTTGTTCCTTTGTTCCTTTCTTCATTATTTAATTCATTCATTCATTCATTCAATCAATTATTCATTCATTCATTCAATTATTCATTGATTTATTGATTCATTCATTCATTTGTTCCTTCCTTCAGTTATTCATCCATTCATTCATTCCATTATTCATTCATTTAGTCATTCAATTATTCATTCCTTCATTCAATTATTCATTCATTTAGTCATTCAATTATTCATTCCTTCATTCAATTATTTATTCATTCATCCCTTCATTCATTCATTTTATTGTCATCTGTAGATTAAATTGAGTCAGAGCTGTTTTTATTCTGTTTTTTACAGGCAGAGATTTTTGGAGCAAACTCTTGCATCCAGACTGGTGGAGCTTTCAGCAGCACAGAGTATATTTCGCTTTTCCATTCAAAGCCCAGATGGAAAAGCTGAGATTTTGGTAAGGGTGTTAAACATCATGAAAAAAACAAGGAAAAATAGCCATGTTCCAACCCAAAGATGCTAATTTTATTGATAGTTGACTGGATAAATCGCTGACTTTATAACAAACTGACTTAATAGAACGACAGCAGATCTGTATGAGTAAAGTGAACGTTTTTTTTCCTGCATAATTTTTTCCCCTCATTTCATTAAAAGCTGTGGCTTCTGAACACCGACACTCTGGTCGCCTCATTTCCTGCTCCAGCAGCGAGAGCCGACGGCTTCATCTCCGCCGGTGACTCGCATCCCAGAATGCATCAGTCATGTCAGGCCGTGGCAGCAGTCAAAGTGCTCTACATCCTCTGCTCTGACAGCAAGCTCAGAGAGTAAGTACAATACATCTGCACTACCAATCCAAGGCTTTACAACATCGATATAGTCTCTTCTGCTAACCAAGCGTACATTTATTTGGACCAAAGCGCAGCAAAATATTTTAATCATGGTTACAGATTTTTACTGTAGCATCTGTACAGTTGAAATCACAGCCATTTCTGACGGTGTACTAAAAGCCCTCAAGAAGCTACTTCAGCCTGTGTGAGGTCTAGAGAAGCGCGTGAATCACTGAGGCATTGTGGGTGGCCGTTCTGCTCCTCATTGTGTCTCTGACAGCAGAAGGTCGTCACGACTCTCTCCACCTTTTACCTCTCGTCTCGCTCTGGCTTTGTCAAGTGTGCATTAATTCTGCCCCCTTCTCCAACCCTGCGGCTGAACGTCTCTCCTCCTCGCCGCATTCACAAGCGGAGGGATCAAACATGATTCATGAGCCCTTATACAGGCCCTCAGCTCGTATGCTAATTAGAGAGTCGTCTACAGGAATCAGACTTTCCACTGTTCATCATAACATCACACAGCCTAACCCAGAACTGCTCTTTTAGATGGCAAGAGTCTGTATATTTAAAGGGCCATGAAACCCCCTCGTTTCAGCAGGGTGTTTTCACACCTCTACTTTGGAAAAAGTCAGAAAAGTGGGCGTGTCCAGCTCTGTTTAGGGGGGCGTGTCGGAGGAACTATGTGGGAGTGTCTATTTGGGCACGCGCGAGTTTCAGAGTCAAAATACACACACACAGGGGAGAAAGTGACTGTGTTTACATGGACATCTGTAGTCGAATTATTTGCCAAATTATTAAATGTTGGACTTTAAATGCAGTCTGGCTCTTTCAATTAGGGAATTCATACATGCCCCTCGCGACAAACGAGATATTTGAATCGAGGAACTGCTCTAAGCGTGTATTTTTTATGCAATGTTTGATACCGCACGGCGAATGAGAGAAAAAAACCCTTCGCATTTCCCGGAAACTTAGATGCACACGGCAGGTAGCGTCAGTGTGTTATACTGGTCACTAAATGCGGTGAAAATCCTACACGAGGTTAAAGTTTGGTTGTGGTGCTAACATGTTTACACTCTGTGCAATAGTTAACTTTGTTCTATACGAACTAACTGAATGAACAAAGAGCACTGGTCGCTCATTTACCAAATCTGTAGACACAGGACAATCCACAGCAACTAGAGCCGTGTCTTTATTAAGAGAAGACTACAGGCGAATCCAGATCTCAGCGTTTGCAGATGAGAACAGCTCTCAGGTAAACAATAATCCTCCTTAGACACGTAAGTTATTGTTGTCGAGCGTCGCGTACACTGTTAATCCACACGTGACTCCAGATGAGCTCTCACAGAGAGAAAATGAAAACAAAACTTAACTGCAGCAAACAATGAAAGCAACACGTCACGCTTGTTTTGCAAATACAACGTGGCGTCTCTGTCGTCTAAACACTGTGACAGTAATGAATATTAATGAAGTTGCGCAATAGAGCGCGCTGATTGGTTTGAACCAAGCCTTACTCATGCATTAATGCATCACACTGTAAGACATAATAAGACACACTCTGGCACAGATGTCCAGTCTGCACGCTGGAATACACGCCATTATCTCATCGCCGTGACGCAGCTTCAAAAATTCGTTTCAAACAGGAAGTACGAATTTGCTTGAAATAACGCAAAAACACCAATTTACACTTTTTAGTGAAATATAGGTGTCCTAATAGTGTTTTTAGCAGTGTGGGACACATATACGACTGTCAACAGCTCAAAACATGTGTTTTGGTGTTTCGTGACCCTTTAAAGAAGTTATTAAAAGGTCTCCATCTATCTTCAAACACATTTTGTTTCTTTTTGATATGTCTTTTCCATTGACATATGCGATGCCATTTCTTTAATCCACTTTCCTATTCTAGATTCATTTATATTTTTCCAATTAAGAGCAATAATATGTTTAGCTTGTAGAATACATGTTTATGAATCTGACCTCTTTGCTTTGTAATTTCTTTGATTAAAATTTGGTCAATTATTTCAATAACACCTTTCCAAAAGGGTTTCACTTTCACACAAACCCAAATACAGTGATCAAGTGTACCTTTTATCTCATTAAACTTTTATACAGGTATCTGGAATATTATCATTAAACTTGTGCAATATAGCAGGAGTTATGTATGTGCGCATTAACCAGTTGTACTGTACGAGTTACAGGCTACTATTGATCGTTTGTATCTGAGCTTTTTACATGCCTCATTCCTATCCTCTGGAGATATTTCATCTTCTATATCTCCTATCCATAACTTTAGTTTTGATTCTGAGGATTCGTTAGAGCCAGATATGAACAATCCGTTCAAAGAGGAGATTGAACCTTTATCATAACAGTGCCTTAGGATTGCTGCCTCTAATGAGGAAACGTTAGGAATATCTAATGAATGATTTTGAGATGAGGATATAAACCGCATGTCTTTTGAATGAGCACCCGGAGGAAACCCACACGAAAGCAGGGAGAACTTGCAAACTCCACACAGAAATGACTCAGCGACCTTCTTGCTGTGAGACGACGGCACTACCTACGGCGTTGCCTATATAACTTCATTTGTAAACTAATTAGTTTTGTTTTCTTTGCATATATGGATTTCTTTGGTTGTTTTGTAACATCTGGGGAGAATTTCAAGTGTTACCAGAAATAACTCGAATAGGTTTGGAAAAAGTGTGAGGGGTCAGTAAATTAAATCTCGTAATTAAATTTTTTTTGGGTGCGCTGTGCCTTTAAGAGCTGCCTGCAGGCTTTCTGTGTAATTACAGCACAGATGGGTAAATGTCAATGAAATGTGCTGAATAGATCATCTCCGTAATGTGTGTCAGGACATAATTCTCTCTGCTGCTGCGCTCGGGTGTCTTCAGTGCTGCGTATTGACAGATTGCTGTGACATGATTAAAACTGTAATGTCTCAAACTGTCAGATGAAGATCATTTAAGGTCCAGCAGTCTGTGTGCGGCTGCAGTTTTTGCGCAGAGCTTCTGTTTTCACCTTCACTTTTGTTTTGCCTGAGCAAAACATTATTATTATTGGTCTTCTGCAGCCTGAGAAGAAACATTCAGTCTTCAGAGTTCTTGTAAGCTAAAACTAAGACTAAAATGATTAATTTCGTTAAATGAAAAACAAAATTAACAGTTTTCACTGAAAAACTTATTTAAATTTAATAATAAATAATTAGCAAATATATTTGGAATTTTTAGAATTAATAAGCTGTGCTGGAAAATATATATACAGTTGAAGTCAAAAATATTATTATAATAAATTATATTTCTTTTTTAAAGATTTCCCAAATGATGTTAAACAGAGCAAGGAATTTTTCACAGCATTTCCGATAATATTTTTTTCTTCTGGTGAAAGTCTTATTTGTTTTATTTTGGCTAGAATAAAAGAAGTTCTTAATTTTTTTAAGAACCATTTCAAGGTCAATATTATTTATTAAGGTCTCTACCAGATGCTCAACTCTGCTAAAATAAAAGTGTTTAGGAAAGGAGGAGGGTGGGTCAGGCAGTCAGTCCGTCAGTTGACAGCGGTCTCTCAGTTGACAGTGAATTTACGTGAGAACAGCATGCGCGAATGGCACTCACGAGAGAAATTTGAGATCTGAAAAAGCATACACAGCGGCCTCTGGTGGATTCGCGAAAACATAAACTGCAAAAAAAATAAATAAAAAACGTACCTCCTGGGACGTATTTGCGTTCTCCAGAAATGTATATAGGGGTACATAATCAGAATGAGCCTGGCTTGATATTATCATAACCTTTATTTTACCAAAAAAAAAAAAAAAGCACAATGATATTATAATTGATATTATAATACATGTTAATATATTAAAATGTTTCACTGTTAAAAGCTATCAGTTACTAGTTAATTAGTTAAAGTGATAAAGTTTTTTAAAGCTGCTTTGAAACTATAATTAATGTGAAAATCACTGTATAATTAAACCTGAGTTGAGTTGTGTCCTGGACAAGATTAGCAGTACACATCTCATGTGGGTTTAACAAATAGTTTTAAGGCTCTATTTCAACCATCTAGGCCAGGCGTGACCAACCCTGTTCCTGGAGATTGACCTTCCTGCAGATTTCATTTGCAACCCATATCAAACACACCTGCCTGTAATTATCAAGTGCTGTTCAGGTCCTAATTAGTTGGTTCAGGTGTGTTCGATCAGGGTTGGAGCCAGGGCCGGAGCAACTGCCGCTCTAGGCTAAGGACGGTGACGCTGCCCTCAACACTAAAGTGAAAGTGTGGGGGGGTTAGCTATCGCCACCCTCTCTATTCCGCCGTCCTAGACTCGGATATAACTGAGGGCGCGGGTGGTGAAAGTAGTGTTGCGGATGCCGCCCTCTCTATTCTTTAAGGCAATGGGCGGCTGCCTAGGTCGCCTCTATGGACGCACCGGCTCTGGTTGGAGCTGAACTTTGCAGGAAGGTCAATTTCCAGGAACAGGGTAGAGCACCACTGATCTAGGCTCAAAGTCTAAATCGCATGGCACAAATACTTTAACGGCGTGTCTGAATCCACTTTTGCTACTTTAACGATGGAAAAATACGCTCTGGTATACGCATGGTCTAACAGTGTTGAGCTTATTCTCTTAATGCATGGGGTGTCCTGCAGATTTTTGCTCCAACTTGCCTCAACATACCTGCAAGGATGTTTCTAGAAAGCCTAGTAAGAGCTTGATTAGCTTGCACAGGTGTTTGATTGGGGTTGGAACTAAACTTTGCAGGACACTGGCCCTCCAGGACCGAGTTTGGACATGCCTGTCTTAATGAGTTCTGGGTGTGTTTTGAGCATAACGTGCTTTAAACCAATCAATGTCTCATCTCCCATTGCCTTTAAGAATCAGTTGCGTCGCACCATATCGCATTTGCTATTCACATGGCGGACTTTGTAAGTGGAAAAACCGAATGCTTCACTAGTGAGAAAACAATTAAACAGACCATCTGCAGCATGAGGATAAAGAACAAGCCTCCTCCAGTCGGCCTCTTGACTTTATTTGCTATTTAAACAACGTGGTGCAAAACGTGAAAATTATGATTGTGCTGGTCTAAAAATAACAAATTGCGCCAAACACGCCTTGCGCTTTATTGTGCCGGGTGTATAATAGGGCCCTATAATTATTTTCTAATAACCTTCTTTTATCTTTGTCATGATAACAGCATGTAATATTTTACTAGATATTTTTGAAGATACTAATATTCAGCTTAAAGGCTTAACTAGGTTAATTAGGCAAGACTTTCTCCAGAAGAAAAAATACTATAGGAAAAACAGTGAAAAATTCCTTGCTCTGTTGCTCTTGGAAATATTTGAAAAAAAAAAATCACAGGAGGGCGAATCTTTCTGACTTCAACTGTAAGTAGATTCTAGCTTATTTCTGCTCCACTTCAGCCAATTATCTTACACATTAGCCAGTTTTTTTCTCTCTAAGAAAGGAGTAATATGATTAGAGCAAAGCTTGATTTCCCTCTCAGCATCTCTGTTTTTCCCTGATGTGTAGTGTTGTGGATGTGTGGGAGAAGGACATCAGCGTTCACCCACTCCCCCTCCCGCAGCGCTCATGTGAGGAGCTCAAGACACTTCTGACGTCCAGCACCTTCAGACTGCCTGCATTCCTGCGCTGCATGAACTCCTTTCAGGTCACACACCACTCTGACCACACACACACACACACACACACACACACACACACACACACACACACACACATAAAATCCATGCAACAAGAACTAAAACAACTGATATCCATCTAACAGAAACAGCAGCTTGAGAAACTCAATACAAAGAGCAAAAACTGCCTTGAAAAGTATAGAGTACAGTAGAAAGATACTGTGGTGACACAGTAAAAGCAAAAGAGAAAAGTGAGCATTTGGAATTCTTTAAGTCAACAGCACCTTTAGAAATATGTTTTCTGAGAAAAATGGTTCTGAGCTTATATTTGAACAGCAGAGGGCGCTCTAGACTAGTGTTTAACAGCACATGGTGCTCTAGGCTAGTTTTGAACAGCAGATGGCGCTCTAGGCTAGTTTTGAATAGCAGATGGTGCTCTAGGCTAGTTTTGAACAGCATATGGTGCTCTAGGCTAGTTTTGAACAACAGATAGCACTCTAGGCTAGTTTTGAACAACAGATGGTGCTCTAGGCTAGTTTTGAACAGCAGATGGCGCTCTAGGCTAGTTTTGAACAGCAGATGGCGCTCTAGGCTAGTTTTGAACAGCAGATGGCGCTCTAGGCTAGTTTTGAACAGCAGATGGTGCTTTAGGCTAGTTTTGAACAGCACATGGTGCTCTAGGCTAGTTTTGAACAACAGATGGTGCTCTAGGCTAGTTTTGAACAGCAGACAGTGCTCTAGGCTAGTTTTGAACAGCACATGGTGCTCTAGGCTAGTTTTGAACAGCACATGGTGCTCTAGGCTAGTTTTGAACAACAGATGGTGCTCTAGGCTAGTTTTTAACAGCAGATGGCGCTCTAGGCTAGTTTTGAACAGCAGACGGTGCTCTAGGCTAGTTTTTAACAGCAGATGGCGCTCTAGGCTAGTTTTGAACAGCAGACGGCGCTTTAGGCTAGTTTTGAACAGCACATGGTGCTCTAGGCTAGTTTTGAACAACAGATGGTGCTCTAGGCTAGTTTTGAACAGCAGACAGTGCTCTAGGCTAGTTTTGAACAGCAGATGGTGCTTTAGGCTAGTTTTAAACAGCAGATGTTGCTCTAGGCTAGTTTTGAACAGCAGATGGTGCTTTAGGCTAGTTTTAAACAGCAGATGTTGCTCTAGGCTAGTTTTGAACAACAGATGGTGCTCTAGGCTAGTTTTTAACAGCAGATGGCGCTCTAGGCTAGTTTTGAACAGCAGACGGCCCTCTATGCTAGTTTTTAACAGCAGATGGCGCTCTAGGCTAGTTTTGAACAGCAGATGGTGCTTTAGGCTAGTTTTAAACAGCAGATGTTGCTCTAGGCTAGTTTTTCACAGCAGACGGCACTCTATGCTAGTTTTTAACAGCAGATGGCGCTCTAGGCTAGTTTTGAACAGCAGATGGTGCTTTAGGCTAGTTTTAAACAGCAGATGTTGCTCTAGGCTAGTTTTTCACAGCAGACGGCACTCTATGCTAGTTTTGAACAGCAGATGGTGCTTTAGGCTAGTTTTAAACAGCAGATGTTGCTCTAGGCTAGTTTTTCACAGCAGACGGCACTCTATGCTAGTTTTGAACAGCAGATGGTGCTTTAGCCTAGTTTTAAACAGCAGATGTTGCTCTAGGCTAGTTTTTCACAGCAGACGGCCCTCTATGCTAGTTTTTAACAGCAGAGGGCTATTAAAAACTAGCCTTGACCTCCATCTGCTTTTAAACATTAGTCTAGGGCGCCGTCCGCTGTTAAACACTAGCCTAGCGCACCATCTGTTGTTAAATACTAGCCTATCTCAGTGCGCCATGTTTGTAGTTCATTTACACTTTTCACCTGCGTTTGTAGTTCTAAAATTGAATTCACGTCCAATGCATAATGTATTAAGGACAACATTAGCAATAAGAGTACGGACGGTTCTACACTTCAAATTTCTATGGAAATAGTAAACCATCTGGGAACATTTGGCATACTCTTTTCAACACACCGCAGTTTGGGACACACTAATTCTGTTTTTGAATATTATTTAGGACGGATGGTTTGCGAATGAGGACGGAGTGTTTGTGTTTTTATCTTTGCAGCTAAAAAGTAAAAGTTTAGTTTCCTGTCAGCTCATTTGGCTGCATTTTTAATTGTCCACCTTTAGCTATGCTGGCATTATAGTGCTTCTCATCCACATTACTTAAGCCGAAATGCCTTTGAGTGAGAAAGAAGAATCATAATGAACAAAAACAAAAACAGCATCTCTTTGAAGCCGATGCGCCTTGGTATCAGACTGATAGCCTGGCTAAGATGCTTGCCTCAGCTGCAGCATATTTGCTCCCAATTAAGGAGACACAACATCTGTCTCCTGGCAGTTTTTCTTCAACTCGCTGTCAAGATCTTTAGGCTTAACCTATGGGGGAGAACAATCAAGCTTTATCCTCTTCTATTTACATCTACTGACAGCTAAATAGCATTGAATAGCAGATAAAGGGTAAGCTATGTTCAGGAATCCTGGCTAATGGGGTTCTTGAGAACTGTCTCTATAAAATTTGAGGTCTGAGGGAACAAGCCTGCTTTCTCTTTTGTAAGTCAGAATTATTTTGTCTCTGTTTATATATCGACGTTTAATAGAGCATGAAATTTTTCACAGTAGTTCCATTTAGACGTTAGATTTTTCTTGCCGATTTGTATAGTGGCAGTCAATGGTGATAATGTAGAAAATATTATCGTTATTATTATTGATATTATTATTAATATTGATATTATTATTGATATTATCATTAGTATTATTGATATTAATATTATTTATTTTATTATGAATATTAACATTTTTGTTATTTTTATTATTGATATTATTATAATTATTATCAATATTGTTATTATTATTGATATTATTATTAGTATTATTATTGATTTATTATTATTGATATTGCAATTTTTATTAATATTGTTATTATTATTATAGATATTATTATATTATTGATATTATTATTATTATTATTATTATTATTATTGATATTAATATTATTGATATAATTTTATTGATTTTATGATAATTATTATTATTATTGATATTATTATTATTGATAATATTATTATTAATATTATTATTGATGTTGTTGTTGTTGTTATTATTATTATTATTATTATTATTATTATTATTATTATTATTATTAGTGGTATTATTTTTATTGATATTATTTTTATGATGTAGTTCCTATAATATAAAGTAGTCCCTGTAATATTTTTTTTAAATTTACGTTTTTTATTTTTCTTGGCAATTCGTATAATAGTTTTACTGGAGTAATAATAATACTGACTTATATACTGTTCCAAATCATAGCGTCTACATAGGTAGCATTTAGCTAACGTATCATCCTAATTAAAATGACTGAGTAATTAAAGAATTTAGAATGCTTTTGCTTTTTAGCAGAAAGTTTACAAATTAATAACTCAAATGACTTGACAATGAAACTAAAAGTTTTTAATGATAATGCCAAATCACACTGTTCCAGCATAATAAAAATTAATACAGTATTATTTATGAAAAATTTAACTTTATATTCACTTTGTGTATTACTTATTGTTCATTGATGTTAGTAACTAACATTAACTAATAGACCATTATTTTAAAGTGTTGCCAATGTCTTTACTATCACGTTTGATCATTAGAATATGTCTATGCTGAATAAAATGTTATTATTATTAATAAATATTAGTAGTAGTAGTAGTAGTAGTAATGTAATGTATTGCAATAGTGAAGTAGGTTTCTGGTTATGGCACGATTTATTTAATCCATTAATTTTGCTCTGACGGCCTGTTTAGAGTAGTGTGTGAGTTACTGGTGCAGTAAAGCGACTGAAAGACCTTGTGGAGAATCCTTGAGCGAGAGTTTAACATCATCCATCACTGAACTCGAGGCCTGAGTGAAGATCATACAGTCATTTTCTCTACAGTCATTTTTTGTAAACTCGTTGCTCAGTGCACATAGATGTGTATCGCTCATTACAAAATGTTTATGTTAAACACAGGCTCATTGGCAAAATGAGCCCAGGGCTACATCGTTGTGCTTTATGCACACTGTACTATACTGTAGCTTACATGCGGATGTGACGTGATGTCATCCTCTTATTGCATATAGTAAAACCAACACATTAAATACATTTTTACATAAAAAGTGTAGTCTATTAGTTTATTTAGTTTATTAATTAGTGTATTAGTTTATTTAATTTTCATATTTAAAGATGTTTATGTGCTGCTGTGCGTCCCTGTGTGTAATAAGCAACATGCATGTATGTTTTGGACCCACCTATCACTTTTTTTACATAAAAAGAAGACCATAACTTTGCCACTTACTTTACATCAGCCTTCAGTTTTTTAGATGCTTAAAAATAGCAAACTGCCAACAATGCACTGGGAAAATAAGCCCAGGTCTACATTTTTGTATGCATACTATACTATACTGTAGCTTTTGTGGTTTTCTGAACATTGTCTATTCATCCTCTCTACAGGTGGCCTACATGCGGATGTGATGTGACATGATGTCATCATCTTATTGGGTATGAAACATGTGAAACCAACACATTAAATACATTTTTATATAAAAAGTATTTTGTTCTATAGTCTTTTCGTTTATTTTCACATGGTCTGCAAATATCTGTATGGTCAAAGAAAAAAAAGTGGCCTTTATATTAATAAAAAAAATACAAATTCTACTGCAATCAGGGTTTCTGCAGGTTCTATGAAGGTAAGTTTAAGACTGTTCAGGGTGATTTCACACTTGTTTCGATTGCCTGGTCCGAACCCAAGTTCAGTTGTTTTCCATCTGAACCCTGGTACACTTGCATCATCAAGCTGCTGTTGTGTGTACAGCTGTTGCTAGGTGATGGATGGCCATGGAAGCCATGGCAGAAAGCTTAGAATGACCAGGAGGCACCACTCAATGGAACGTTCCATTGCAACAGCAGCGCCCAGCAGCAGCCTCGGATTCCGCCACTTTGGAGTGGAAGTGTTCTGTCTTCCATTGAGTCTTATTGCAAGCAGCTACTTTGCTTTTTATTTATTTATTCATTTATAAAGCACATTAAAGCTGAGATACAACCTGAAAGACGACAATACAACACTTACTATCACTATCATCAGCACTTTTAACAGTTTATTTTACAGACTTTTAATATGCTGTTGTTCTATTAGAGTTTCATTTCAAAATGGCTACTGCGCCATGTAGGGCAGTCCCAAATCACACTAGAGTGTCGCCTCTTGGTGATTCTATTCTCTTTGGCCATGGCAAAGTCCCTTTAAGGCAAGTCATTTCACTCTGCGGCATCTTTGAAACTCCTCTCAGGCAGTTTGCTCGGGCATTCTGTTTGAATGGGGAAACATCAATTCTCCAAAACTGTTAGCCAAGCTTATGATGACCTTTCATATTAGAAATCACCAGCAAAATAAAACCACAACCGTCTCATAAGTTTAGTTTCTAAACGTCCGAATCGAGCAAAATCTGCATTTTTCAGGTTGCCTGAATGCGCATGCACACTTAAAAGGAATGAGATCAGAACACTGCTCTTCTGAAGTAATCCACAACTTGGTCTTGATGGCGAGTCTCCTCCAGAAATGACAGCGACTCTTTGTTTATAAGTGTGTGGGTTTTGGGTAGTTGCTGCAGTCATGTGATGTGCGTTTGACAGAAAGGACTGTACCTCACGCTTGTTTCATACAGATTACAAAACCGAAAAACTTTTCAAGTGTAGTTGGTAGAGCTGTGAAGCTACACTAGTCTCACGGTTTGGTTCGGTTACGATTATCATGCCATCGATTCGGTTCAATTCGATATTTCGGTGCATCACGGTGCATTGACGATGCCTTTATATTTTCTTCACAGCAGCAGCTCTTGTATTAAAATGTATGAATATATTTATATTTATATAGGCTATTATTTGTAATACAATTTTGTCATTTAATACAAACAGTCAGATATATAAACTGTAACTTTAAAAAAAAACGAGCATTAAACAAATAATATAATATAAACAAATATAAATATCCAGCTCAATTTCTAAACTTTGTCTAGTTCTCTTACACCTCTTTGATTGGTTACACCCTCAACAAAAACGGTTGTGATTGGCTCTTGCGCGCTGCGCTCTTCAGATGAATGATAAGCGGCAGACGGCAGCGGCGATCTCACAGCTGATCTATGATAGACACAGTGGAGAAAACTCTGCAGACACGCGCTCGTTTCTGTATCCAAAAGTAATGCTGTAAAACAGCCGAGAAGAGAAGAAAAGCCATGCCAGCAGGTCAAATGGGCGACTGTGTGTGTGAGAAAGAGACAGAGCGAAAGCGAGCGAGCGAGCGAGAGAGAGAGAAATGGAGTAGGCTAACGTTACTTTCATTCTCAAACACACACAGTGAAATTGTGCACAGTTCATGAATATTAAGTAGTTAGAGCGTTGTAAATACTCGCGATCGTCTCCCTCGCGACAGAGCGCATATGAGGTAAATGACGTTAGTAATAACCGGTTATGATTATTACTGAACCGATACCGAATTGTCCGCGTCTGCATCGCAGTGCATCGAAGAAACAATTAATTTTGACACCCCTAGTAGTTGGCTCATTTAAAAGATGTCAAGCTTTATGTGGACTCATTTGTTATGTCTGTGAAGCACGTATGTGCTGAGATTCCAGTGCGTTTGTTGACCACCAAACTGTCTTAAAAGCAGGTGTGTGGCACAAGCTTCTCTGTCAGTCTTTATCAATCAATGATTGGCTCCTGTACTAGTGTGCGGGGCTTCATTTGTCATATTGACGTTACACTTTTCCCTATTCAAAACTATATGAGTGACACAATTCTCGAGTCTTTGGCTGAAGTCAGATATTCTGCTTTCTGACACAGAACGCACAGTCTTTTGTTTTGATTTCTATAACCAGCTCACTGCTACATTAAACATTAATTACTGTATACTTCAGCACTCCAGGTTGCTTTGGTGGAAAATACAGTGTATTCCATTACAGTCCTTCAGGCTGCCTCAATATATGTGAGAGTGTCCAAAATGCGACTTTCACAGGACATTTTTTAAGACTTTATATTATATGACTTTCTCAAGACCCCCGCAAACCCCGTGCAATATAATTATAATGCACTTCTAAAACGCATTACAGGCACGTCGGTTCACTTTGTGTCTCCGAGTTTATGAGTTTATGAGTGTGTGTGGTCCAGAAACACTGTGTTCCAGACTTGACTGAGTAATGTATTCATCCAGCTTTCTGAGCTCACCGTGCCTGATAACACACCATGATGACGGCGTCTAATGACAGGTGGGAACACACTTTTCCCTGCGTCTTTGTGTGTAATGCTCAGAAATGGGTTTTACATACTGTTGTTTTAAAACCGCCATCTCACATCTGCATAGCAGCACCATAATCAGAATGCCTTAGCAACCACATTTATCAAAATAAAGTCATTAATTTAATCTAATTTAATTTATATTTTTATATTATTTATTTTAATTGCTCCGTATTTTCCTGCAGAGATTGTTTCAAAGTATCTTAAAAGGATAGTTCAAACAAAAATTTTAATTCCGTCATCATTTACTCATCCTTCGCTTTTCCCAAACCTGTTTGAGTTTCTTTCTTCTGTTGAACTCTAAAGAAGATATTTTGAAGGATGCAAAAAACCTGTAACCATTGACTTGGGGATAAAACAAATACAATGGAAGTTAATGGTTACAGGTTTCCAAAGTTTTCTCACAATATCGTCTTTTGTGTTCAACAGATTAGCAGAATAAATAGTATGTAGGCTGTATATTGGCCCATATAATAAGGCTGAGTAAATGGTGAAAGGATTTTTCGCGGAAGAGAGCGGGGGTTGATGTTGCAGACAAAAGTGTAGAGCGGGAGGTGAGGGGGGGGGATGGTTGTATTGGATGGTAATGGGATTGATTGAAACAAGTATATATAGGATATGTAAATGATGACAGGATTTTTAGCGGACAAAAAGTGGAGAGGGCTACGATTGTGATGGAGGGATTTGGGATTGATTGGGCCTCCTAACCCTAATTCTGGGGGCCCCAACACAGTGTGAATCATCCTAAGTCAGGGATGGGCAAACTTGATCCTCGAGGGCCGGTGTGCCTGCAGAGTTTTGTTCCAACTCTAATCAAACACACTTGCTTGTAGATTTCTAGTGATCTTGAATACACTGATCAGCTTGTTCAGGTGTGTTTGATTAGTGTTGGAGCTAAACTGTGCAGGACACCGGCCCTCCAGGACCGAGTTTGCCCATCCCTGTCCTAAGTTCTCCTCCTAGCAGCGCCCATGGCAGGAGGTAGTGTTTTTTTGTGTCGACTAATATTATTTTAGCATTTTAATTTTTATATTTAAAGATATGTGCTGCTGTGCATCCCTGTGAGTGTAATAAGCAACATGTGTGGATGTTTTGGATCTGCCTATTACCAAAGTAAGTCATTTCACTCGGCGGCCATCTTTGAAACGCCGCTCGGGCATTCTGCTAGAATGGGGAAGCATCAAATTCTCCAAAACTGTTAGCCAAGCTTACGATTACATTACATATTTTGAATCACCAATAAGGTTAAACAACAGCTGTCTCATAAGTTTTGTTTCTAAACGTCTCAATCAAACAAAATCGGCATATTTTCAGGTTGTCCAAGCTAATGTGCATGTGCACTAGAAAGGAACAAGATCACGACACAAACCTCTTTTATGGCCGTATTACACATTATCATCCTCTGGATAATGATCGCCAGATCACGCTGCTCTTCTGAAGTCTTGATGGTGAATCTCCTGCAGAAATGACAGCGACTCTTTGTTTACACGTTTGTGGGCGTTTGAGTGGTTTCTGTCATGTGACGTGCATTTGACAGGATGGACTGTATCTCCTGTTTATTACACAGATTTCAAAACTAGACACTTTAGTTTTCAAGTGCACTTGGTTCATTTAAAAGCACAGGTGTTAAGCTTTATGTGGATACATTTATTATGTCTATGAAGCAAGTATTTGCTGAGATTCCAGTGTGTTTGTTGACCACCAAACTGCTGTAAAAGCACACGTCTGATCTGAGTTCTCCCCTTGGAGAAATGTCAGTCTGTAGCGATCAATGATTGGCTCCTGTATTATTAGGTGGGGCGCTATATAAATAAACATTACAATACATTACAATACTGTATAATTTATGTTGCGTGGGTGTTGAGATCCCGATCTCTTTTAATGATTAATCGTGCAGCTTACACTGAATGCAGGCTAAACGAGGAGTGACAGAAAACACCTTTAATAACCTAAGAAACCCACCGCATCCCCAATAACCCACCACAACTTTTTCTGTCATCATTATATTTTACAGGAAGGCCATAATGCTTTCAAACATGTGATTTGAATGCTGCAAGAGGCTATCGTTATAAATTTAGTAAAGTAAATAAAATGTATTAATCTGCCGGCCTAATTCTGTACTAATCCCGGATCAACCGTGATTCGCTACACCCCTACCTATCACTAACACACTTTTCAAATAACAACAACAAAATGCACCATTGACTTTAGACCAGTTTACATATTTAAAGATATTTATGTGCTGCCATGCATCCCTCTGTGTGTAATGAGCAACGTGTATCCATGTTTTGGATCTGCCTATTACTAACACGATTTTTAAATAATAACAATAAGAACAAAAATGGCGCCGTTGACTTTAGACCAGCATTTAGTTAGCTATTTTAGTTGATTTAAAATAACATCATGCCAACAATGCACCTTAACACACCACCGTTTCAGACCAGCACACCTATGGGCGCACAAATAAGTGCAAATGCATTTTTTATTTAAGCAATGTGGCACAAAATGTAAAAATGATACCTGCGCTGGGCTGAAATTAGCAAAAAAGAAAAATTGAGTCGCACCTTATATTGAGTCCTTAGGCCGTACTCACACTAGTTACAGTTGCCTCGAACCGGGCCAAAGCACGCTTGCCCCCCCCTCCCGTCTCCCCCGACGGCCTGCACTCACACTACAATCGGGCCTGGGCACGCTTAAGTCATCGATGTGCGCTGTTCAGTGAGCGCTCTCGCTCAGCAGCACAGTGGAGATTTGTCTAGTTATATCGTTTCAGTTGTTTGTTATGCAGTGACATGCAGTCAAATATTTAGACTAACAGTCTTTAGGGATGCGGTGACACGCAGTCAGATATTTCGCCGAACAGATCCGCCACTTTTGGCGCTCATAAACAATCATAAAGTCCTCGTGCTGCAGGAATGAGGAGGTCTGCTGTAGGTGTGCAGCTGTCGTGCAGTGAGGGGTTTGCATATTTAATAAACTACGGCAGTTTGCATTCACTGAACAGTAAGAATGATTAATAAATCATACGAAACAGCCCCTTAAAGTCACATCTCGCTTTCAGTTTCAGGCTTTGACGCATTTTGTACTCACACTACAAACAGACCGCGCTAAAGCCCAAGTGAACCGCGCTCAGGCCCACCTCTTCCAACCAGGCCAGGGCCGGCCAAGTGACGAATGTCTAAGCCCGATTCAGCACACTCACACTTCTCTAACAATCCGGAAAACGGGCCTGGGCACGGTTCAGATAGCATAGAATGAGTAGGCCCTTAGACTTCTTACGCTGCACTTTATAAATGTCCCATCATCACTCACTCCTGTTCCTCCCTCAGATCCATCTCTCATAATGATGATGGAGGTTCAGGCCGTGAATGTGAGTCTCTTGTGTCTCATTAGAGCTGTCAGCGGCATCCGCATGGCCCACAGAAAGGCCAGGCCTGCGGGCAGAAACACTGGTGCTCCGTCCAGCTGTGTTGTACAGCGAGTTGAGGAGGTTTTCTTCAACAGATTTCATTATGAAGCAAACCTGCAGCGCGAGCGGCCGCAGCGAGAACTCCACGCTTTATTGCTTCAGCATCTAAACACGAATCAGCTTTGCAGAACTTTTTGGCTTGTTTTTGATGATCTGTTTGTAAAAAGCCTTTCGGGGGATCTGTGGAAAATCAAAGAGCTGTCAAGAGAGAAAGATCAAATGATGAGCTATGAAGTTGATACACAGAAAAGCAGAGCAGAATGAGGGAATTTTTTACACTTTAGCACTTTAACTAGAATTAGTTCTTAGTAAATTCCTGTTTAAAAGCGATCAATTCTATATTTTACCTTTGCAGTGAGAAGAGATTCGCTGTCTTAAAGGGATATCTTCCCCAGAAATGTGATATTGTTTACCCTCAGGCCATTGAAGGTGACTTTCTTTTCAGGAGACAATAAAAGGTGGGAGTATGCAGACATCCCAAGTTGGTAAAAGTCATTTCCGGGGCATACAGAGTTGACTTGCGGGAGGTTGCAGGAGAGTGGGTGCCTGAAGAGCGGGGGGTGGGTGGGTCAGTGAGTGAGTGAGCAAGTGAGCGAGCGATGTATCTGAGTAGGGGCGTATGCACGCACAACGTACCTGTAGAGCGGTGGGAGTGAGCTGCGTGCGACGTACCTGAAGAGCTGAGATGGATGCAGTGGAGAGGGGTGTGCGACGTATTTAAGGACCGGGCGGGAGACGCGTGATTTCTGGGAGATTATCATTCATTTGCAGGCATCCGGGAGTCTCTATGCATTTGCTGGATACTGCCAGAACTTCCGGGAGACTTGGGATGTCTGAGTATGTATGTTTAACACCCAGGGGTTGAACTACGTATTACACGCCTGATTCAAAACACACGCAAACGCAGGTTGCCAGATTGACGACACCAACAGGAGTAAGCCTGACTATCAAGCCTAAAAGCTGATTTAGGGCTGATTTAAACGATGTTCGACTTAAAAGCAACTGCACATGATATAAGGAATATTTTCAATATTAAAAGGAGTTTTTGTCCTATCCAAGACCTGAAATTTATATTTTAGAAAATCCCAGTAGATCAGCAAATTCTGAAATTCTCAGACCAGCCTGTCTGGCACCAACAACCATGCCACGTTCAAAGTCACTTAAATCCCCTTTCTTCCCCATTCTGATGCTCGGTTTGAACTGCAGCAGATTGTCTTGACTATGGCTGCGTTCGAAACTGCATACTTCCATACTATATAGTACGCTAAAATCAGTATGCAAGCCGAGTAGTGTGTCCGAATTCACAGAATTCGAAAATCAGTATGCGAGAAGTACCCGAATAACTTACTACTTCCGGCAAGATTCTGAAGTGCGCATCCCATGCACGCTGCGCTATCCCATAATGCCCTGCGAGAGAATTCATGAATGGAAGTGAAGCGACGCAACTTGCGCAGGTTGGTCACGTGACCATGACAAAATGGCGGATGTAGTACGTCAGAATTCCATTCATACTTTTCCCATTCATACTGTATAGAACGTACTTTTCTAACGGCCGAGTAGTACGTTTAAATTCAAATGCAGTACCTACTGAGTAGTAGGCGGTTTCGGACGCAACCCATGTCTACATGCATTGAGTTGCTCCCATGTGATTGGCTTCCGTTGAAGAGCAGCTGGACAGGTGTACCTAATAAAGTGGCCGGTGAGTGTATTTCTGTGCTGGTGTGAATCCCTGTGTGTGTAATAAGCAACATGTATGCGTGTTTTGAACATCTGCATTTTGCAGGAGGGCTAATAAAAATGTGCAGAAACACTGTGATCTCTTTGAAACTCAAGGGGTCAGTGGAATAAAACCACATGCTGTTTTGACCTCCAGAGGGAAGTCGTGATGATAGATAGATGGTAAAGCAGAAGGCAATCCATTTGCCAACACACAGCCGAGATAAATAACCCAATTTAACCAGCCGAGTGCTTCTGCCACCTGCCCGTAGCAGTACAGCAGAAAAAAAACACACACATGATCCATCCAGCACTCTTCAGCAAAGCACAACTCAATAGCAAACACACAACCTTGAAATCAATATATAAAGTTCTTATTTTAAATGGAATATCACAGTGTTTATTATTAATTATATTCATTATTTTGTTTAAGTTCTTGTGAAATTTAATTAAAATAACTCCCCCTTACTCTTTTCTGATTCTGATTTTACAATACATCTTTTAGCCCAGGGGTTCCCAAACTTTTCAGCCCGCGACCCCCAAAATAACAATGCCAGTGACTCGCGACCCCCAATATCCTCTGAGGTGATTATAAATACAGAAATGCATGCAATGACGCAGACACACCAATTAAATTTGTGTCAGTGCTTTAAATGTGCCAGAAAGTATAACCTGATGTTATAAAATCAAAATGTATCTGACGCTATTGTTGCCTTTAATATAATGTAATTACCCCAGGGGTCGCAATCCAATAGAACTAGTAACTATAAGCTACTATAGTAACATAGTATATAGTAACTATAAACGGCTATTTTTATTTTCAGTATAGTTATGGATAAAATGTTAATTCTTATGGTTTAATAAAAATAAATAGATTTTTGGAAATCACCAGGCGACCCCCCTTCATTGCCCCGCGACCCCTCGGGGGGTCCCGACCCCCACTTTGAGAACCACTGTTTTAACCTAACGCCTGTTTCACACCGCAAGTGTCAGCGGCGCGTAAGCAGAGCGTGCGCAGCGCGAATGTCGAGCAGTAGCTGCGTCTGCAGCGCGCAGGTCTTCGGCAGCTCCTGCAGAGATCAACCTATCTCTGTCTTTTACCTAGTTACCCATGTCTCTCTATATTCAAATACACTTTTTAAACTTTTCATCTTCACCAAGGCCCATCCTATGCTGTTTCTTTAACCTGCAAATATTTATTTTAAAAATTTTATAGATCAAATAGTACTGCATAACTTATATGAAAAGTGTCTACAGTCAGAAGACAATCGCCTGTGATATCATGTCATTTGTTTTTTTAAATATCAGGTTGCTGTAGACCTAGTTATAATAATATTTATACAATATAGTTATAATGATATTTATACATGATCAAACTAGTGTTACTTTCTCCGCTTCAGTGATGTCCAGCGGCAGAATAACAGCTCGTTAATTCATGCTCGTGTAGAGGATGAGACGGACAAAAGTAACCAATGCATGCCTTTCTTTAACTTATTTTCGTGTTGTCAGATTCACAGTGCAAACAGCCCCCGGTAGGAATAACTCGAGTGAACAAAACAAAGCCGATTAAAACTTTCTTCCTCTGCTCAGCTGCACAGAACACAGCGAGCTCACATCATCCAGCATGCGAGTCGAACTACACTACCCACAATACACTGCGCTATGGACTACAAATCCCATAAATATTCTATTTCCCCTCTCCTACAACACTAGTGTGCAACTTAAGCAAAACTGATAGTAAAATAGTTTTACATTTGGTTTTGTAGTTCGGGCCGAAATAAATGTTTGTTGCCGTTTTTAATCGTTTTAAGTTAATTTGAATGACTATATATAAACCATTTGACATTATTAACGCATTTATTGGATGAAATTGCTACTTTTTACTGTCATTCAATGTGTTTTGGTCATTATCAATGCACTGTCACTTTAACTGAGTGTGAGCAGCGCGTCAAAAATAGACCCAGCGCTGAAACTATCGATGCACTGCTGCTTTGGCGATGCTCACGCCTCAATCTGACGCGCTGCTGCTGCGTGCGGTATGAAAGCTGTAATCTGTTAACATGGACGCTGAAAACACACGCGCTGCTCACGCGCCGCTGACGCTTGCGGTGTGAAACAGGCGTAAGATTGACAGAAAATCAAAGCTAAATATCAAAGCTAAAATAAAAGCTAACAAAAATGATGTGCAGTATTTCGCCTATTACACAGGTATTTTACAAAACATATTTTAGCCTAAAATTTACAGAAAATCAAAGCTAAATGACTTAAACAAATTATATTCCGAATTTAAAGTTGATATCACAAAATGGTAAATTATCCTGCCTATTACATGTATACTTGCCACAAAAAGTAAAAATTAGACATAAAAAACTGTAATGAACCATCTTAGTTTATTAATTCTTCAATTAAAGCAAAAGTGACTGAAATTAAACAGATGGAGGTAGCATACACTAACCTACATATTATTCAGCCACAAGATGGCGCCAAATTGGCATATTCACTGATGGTCAATATGATTGGAAGCACTTGGATGAAGTATCTTGTGTTACAACTATCAGCGGTTGTCATCACTAAATAACATATCTTGGAATTTTATGACTAACCAATCCGAGTCCAGTATTCCAGACAGCCATGTGATGAATTAAAATAACATTCGTGTTCCTGTGCTTTGAAACGTGAACATCTCACACTTTTGACTTGCAGATCTGTAATCCAGTAAATGATAGAATTGTTTTAAGGGTCTGAATAAGTTACACGAGCAACTATTTGTGATTTTATTATTTTCCGAAAAATGAGTTTGTTCTGAATTATCCCTCGTGGTCTTGTCGGGGAAATAAAGCGTGTTTTGTGTGTTGAGCACTGAGCCTGAGGACACAGCAGTGAAATCTCACTCATTGGGTTATTTCGCAAGAGCTCTGCATGAAATCAGATCAGATGTGGCCGTGGGCTGCTTTATTCTCCTCTCCGTCTGCATTTGTGCATGTATGTGAGCAAGTTCTGAATGACTCTCTGAAAATGTTGTGCTTCATTATTGTCACGATTTTCCACATGTTTACTGAGGGGCTCTGCTTTTCAAACTAATGCTTTTATTTTTCTGATTTTTTTTTATTAATAATTTTACTTTTTTTATCTGACACAG
The DNA here is from genome assembly GCF_049306965.1 of Danio rerio. Classification (NCBI taxonomy): domain Eukaryota; kingdom Metazoa; phylum Chordata; class Actinopteri; order Cypriniformes; family Danionidae; genus Danio; species Danio rerio. The sequence goes on from NC_133191.1 coordinate 5,014,310, forward strand.
AAAAGATTTTAAATATATTATTAGTTTTTACAGAATGTTCTTTGTAGTTAATAAAGAGCCCATATTATGGGTTTTTGAAAATGCCCTTCCATGTAGTGTGTAACACAGCTCTAAGTGAAGTGAAATATCCAGCTAAGGCTTAAATCTGTAAGTGTACAGTGTTTAAAACTGTTGATTCATCTATAAAAGAGTCGACTCATAGTGCTTCAAACGAGTCGCCTTGATACCGATTCATTAGGTGTTTCGCCATGACGTACAAACGAAACCAAGTTATTCATGTGCACGCGCAAACCCGGGAGATTTAAAACCTGCGGCCCCGCCCTCTGACACAGAAACCCAGACACACACACACACACCCACAAACACACGCACACAAACATGCCAATAGATTGAAGTTACACTGCACATGGATATTATTGAGTCTCTACCCAAAGATGAAACCTCAGCGAGCTAAAATCCACGCCTACACTATCGAGCGTGTATGAACTGTGATTACTTTTATATTGCTGATTAGCTGTTGGGCATTTCACTCTCTCACTGAAGGCAGTCGACCAATCGCAACAGACTGTCATCGGTCCAATCAGCGCAGATTAGCTTCGCGCTAAGGAGGGGTTTGTGAACAAATGAATCACTGGACGATTCATACTGGAGTCGCTGGGATAATTAGGTAAAAATAAATGCAGATTATAAGACCATGAAAGTGTTTTTTGACCTTGCATGCATATTAGACTGTTGTTGGAGACCCTTAAAACCAAGATATGACCCTATTTCATGTATAATATGGGCTCTTTAATAATTATCAGGGCTTGACATTAACTTCTTTGATCACCAGCCAGTGTAGCTAGTAGTTTTTTTAAACATTACTAGACACTTGCCATTTTCACTTGCCACAATTTTATTGTTGGGAATTTGTATTTTCTACTCATAAATGTAGCTTTGACGTGCTAAAATTACTTGCTTTAGATTTTGTGTTATCCCCACGTGTCTCCTCATTAATTTCACTTTTTCACAATTTCACAGCTTGTTCAATAATCGTGAGCAAATGGGTCAGGGTTTCACAGTTTTTATTTCACACAATTTTCAGAGCTCAAAATGAAGGATTTACCTCATTTATTTCTGACCACACCAAACATAAACAATTAATTATTCCTTAGCCACAATTTTTAAATGTGTGAAAACAAGCTAAATATAGCTGTATTCTATACTATTTATTTATACAATCTATTTATTTGGGAGTTACTTCCGATTAAAGCAATGTAATTGGAAAAATTTACCAAGACAAAGCAGGTAATAAACATAATGAAAGGATGATCACACACGGTTCAGCAACAGGTGCTGCATATGAAAAGACAAATCTGGAACTCTTGAAAGCAGCAGGACTGTGGGTGCATGTTCAGCACATTTTGTCTGGTCTATTTGAAAGAGTAACAATCACAACATGTTCTGTTTCTAGACACTCGCTTCACGCAAGGAAACGGGAGCACGCGCATGTTTTAAACAGTCGCGCGCATCGCCTCAGCTGTTAGCACGAGTGACTGTCCTCTCATTCGGTATTCACCTGCTTTCTATTGCTCACGCAAACGCGATAATTTTTGTCTGTCGTGTTGGTTCTCAATTCTAAGATCGCCTTTGCATGCATGTTGGACCATCCTTATTGTCGAACTCAGCTTTAAAGAATTATTATCCGAGAAAATAATTTTTTTAAACAGCCAAAGTGGCTAGTAGTCTTGTCCTCTGAAATCTACCCGCATTTGGCACGTTGGTGGATGTTAATGTCAAGCCCTGATAATCATTATTACAGTATTATTATATCATGTATAATAACTGCAATAATAATGCACAACCTAAAAAATATTATAATTAATAAAAAATAGTTGTTTATAATGGTTTCGACCACATATTTTATACAAATGCTGTTGTCACAACCAATGTTATATGACCGCAATATTATTCCTTTTTATTAATATTTTCTAAAGTCTGAAGTAATCAACGTAACTATGTTGGTTATCTTCTCTTTTTTTCTGTTTTATTCAGGTTTTTACCCTAATACTATGTTAAAGTAAATAAAAATGTGAGGAGTCGCTTTGGCAGCAAACTGCCTACTTTTTTCATATTAAATATTTGATCCTGATCAGCCTAAGCTGGTTTTAGCGGCTCATTTTCCAGCCTGACCACCTAAGAAAAGGCCAAAACCCCTCTAAAACCAGGTTGATCGACCAACTTAAACAAGCCAACCAGCCTAGGCTGGTTTAGGCTGTTTTTTTCAGCAGGGTCACTGTTGCTTCTGAAACTCTTCCAGTCTCTGTTTCTGCCTCAGTTAGACTTTTCCAAGTGAACGTTTTTTTGTCCTTCACTCTTTGAATGTAGAAACCATTTCACACACTGAACAATTGAAGGTGAAGATCAAAATGGCACAATGGAGGATTGTGGAGAAGAATGAACAGGGAAGATAGGCCATGTTTAAAACAATTAAAGTCTTAAAGGTATAGACTAATTGATCTTAAAGCATCGGGCTAAAGAACAGTTCCATTCTCTTAGTGCTTGGAGAAAAACGAAGCTGAAATCAAACCTGATGGCTTTACGCTCAGTTGTACTCTGAGTGCAGTTGCTAAAGTCATTTGATTGAACTATTAGTAAATAATGGATTCCATTTGAGTCTATTCTTCATTAACATAAAGGGTGCAAAAGTTGTATGGACTAATTTTATTGTGCTTTTATTGTTTTTTTTTGTTTTTTTTTGATTTCTGGTCGAATAATTGTTATAAGTACAGGAGGCTGTTAGTAAAGCCCGACACAAAGCAGAGCACTGTTGTATAAGACAGAAGCGCTGTGTTTCGCTGAAAAGAACAGTCTGGATGTACTTTATCCCGATTATTAAAACATAAAAATTTGACACTGAGCTGAGCTGTAATAGTTTATTAATTCTTTAATTAAACACTGAGCTGACAGAAACAAAACCTGCTGATGGAGTAGAGTGCCACAAGATGCCAAACAGTCAAAAACCGTGACATTAAAGCACGGCATGATGGGGTGGGTGTAGGGGAGTTCCTCAGTCGTTATGTCAGAGGATGACAAGCTGACAGAACATTGCTGCAGCTCTGATACAAGTTTTATTAATGGAGAAAATCAGAAAAGCACTGCAGTGTTTGGGTGCTCTGTTTGTCTGAGATAATTAGTACAACGAGATATATATATTCCTTAAAAAGTATGAAGCTGATTGGTCGGTTCTTGTCACATGACTCGTGGCATTTTGAAAAATTGCATGTGGTACTCACTGCAGAGCCACACGGGCAGAGCTGGACTACAGCAATGTCGAGCCTGAGCTCCAGCTACTATAATTTTGCTTACAATATGCATGCGTAAGCTGCGCACTTCCACTGGAACAATGAACTTGCGCGCGGAAAAGATGTGATACGTGAACGGAAGTCATTTGGGATCTCCAGCAGTTGATCTTCTTGCTCAGACATGCTGGATTCACCTGATTTGTCGACAAATTGGTTGCAGATCCATTCCTTGGCAGTTCGTGGATCCTTCACTGGGCCTTTTCCCCTTCGCAAAGAAACTTTACAAAGACGTCTGTTTCTTAAGCCTGGTTTATACTTCTGCGTCAGGTGACCGGCGTAACCCACGGCGCATGCAATGGCTGTGCATTTATACTTCTGCGCGCTGTCTCTGTCGGTCTGCATTAACACTTCCGAAACGCTAGTTGGCAGTGAGGTGTAAATGTTCCTCTGTGTCGAGTTTCTTCGCTGCTTTTTTGATTTTCCTGAACACTTCCGGGATGTACAAGTGGCTCAAACTCGCACATTTTGTGGCAGGAACCGGCGGACGTGCAACAACTTTAACTATGAGGTAAGCACAAAACAAAACTTTCCATCCGGAGCTCCTTTACGGGACTCCACCCTTGTAAACAATCGCGCGCACCATTCGCGCGGCTCCCGGTCCCGCCCAGACTCGTCAGCGCTACCAAGCCGACCAATCACAGAGCTTACGCTACATGTCGTTGCAACGTGTAGTTACAATTTTTGAGAGGTGCACATCAGTGACAGCGACGGCCACGGCGAATGGCTATGCGTCAGCGCCGTAGCATACACCGGCGTTTAACGCAGAAGTATAAATCAGCCTTTACTCATTTTGCTGCTTGTGGGTTAAACTTTAGTGCTTGAGTGACCGAGAGAAAACAGTAATTTTTCTAAATTCAGACTCAGATAAAATAAATAAATAAATAAAACGGAAATAATAATGATTTCTTATGAAGCCCAGAACCAATTGATCCATGGACTGGTACTGGCCCGGGGGTTGGGGACCACTGGTAAAGAACATGCACTATCCTACACATTATTCAATCACAAGATGGCGCAAAGCAGCAGCTTGGGAGACAAAATATGTATGTGAACATATACAGATATGTATATAACATAACAGATGAAGCTGCGTTATTCAGCGGTTGTTTTCTTGGAATAACATACCTTGGAATGTCACGACTGACCAATCAGAATCAAGTATTCCACTCAGCTGTGTAATAATAATAAATGTTGAGCCCATGTAGGCTATTTGAGTGCAAAAGGTCAGCTCACTCAGTGTATGTATCCATAAGCTCCTATGAAAACAGCGTAACCAGAGAACACTAATTGGCTCCATCAGCGGCATGATGAAGGTAAGAGTTACAGCTGAGCGCCACACATCTGCTATCTATCCCGCACACTCGGGTTTCACAGCACTTGAGCAATATTACATTTCGCGTTACTGGACAACACATGTACTGTTTAATTAGAGCAAAGCTTCAGGTGGGCTGTCTCGGTTAGCACACATTACACCGGCCCACAGAAACACTTAACCTCCCTGCCATCCTCTCTGACCTCATGTATAGCTAATTACATTAATACAGCTAGATTTGTGACCCCGCACCACAAAAACAGACATAAGGGTCAATTGTTTTATACAACTGAAAGCGAAATAAATTCATTTGTCATTGATGTATGGTTGGTTAGGTTGGGTAACTATTTGAAAATCTGAAACTGTACTGTACGAAAGTCTTAAGCACTATACCAGCTTTGTTGATCCTAAAACTTTTGCATTATATATAATCAATTAGTAATCATAGGAAATATGTACAAAAAACAACAACAGCAGCACAACATTTCCTCTTTAAACAAGAGTCTATGTTTAATATGGCTTCCCTTGGCACTTGGAAATGTTTTGATCTAATTGTCCTGACATTTTCGAGAGGGGTCTGGATGCAGACCTGGTGCAGTGCAATCTGAGCTACATCCAATGCTTTTTAATGGGCTTACCTAACCCTACCCCTCACAGTGATGTCACCCGCTCCATTTGAATGCATTGTGTCTGACATTGCATCGCTGAGTGATGCATTCTCAGCCCCCAGATACTGTTGACATTTTCTGAAATAATGAGTTCATCTTTAGGTTTAGAGTGTCATATCTTTCTCTTTCTGTCCAGGTGATCTCACACAGCCTCAATAATATTTAGGTCTGGACCCTGTGGAGGCCATTTCATGACTGTCAGAGTTTTATCAGCTGTTTTCTTTCTCCAAATATGATTTTGATCATTATCATACTAAAAAAATAATCAAACTGAGTTTTATTTTTTATTTTTTCAGAAAATCCATATTATTCACAAATTGAACTACATATTTACTATGGTATTTGATGTAAAACCATAGTAACTACAAAATGAAACAGTTTTACTGTGAATTGACAAAATTATCTGAATAAAAATTTGATTAAGCACTTTTTAGCACTGCCTTAGAGTTTATCACCAATTTATTTATTTATTTATTTAGTAAAATTGTCAGTAAACCATTTACACTTATGATTTACATTCATTCATTCATTTTCTTGTCGGCTTAGACCCTTTCTTAATCCGGGGTCGCCACAGCGGATTGAACCGCCAACGTATCCAGCACGTTTTAATGCAGCAGATGCCCTTCCAGCTGCAACCCATCTCTGGGAAACATCCACAAACACTCATTCACACACACACTCATACACTACGGACAATTTAGCCCAATTCAACTGTACCGCATGTCTTTGCACTGTATGGGAAACCGGAGCACCCGGAGGAAACCCACGCAAACTCACGGAGAACATGCAAACTCCACACAGAAACGCCAACTGAGCCGAGGATCGAACCAGCGACCTTGCTGTGAGGCAACAGCACTACCTACTGCGCCACTGCTTCGCCCATATGATTTACATTCTTTTCCAAATAACTTCTCAAAGAAATCGCACACAAATCAGACGATATCCATTTTCTCGGTGCATCATGATGTTGAGCAAGTGCGAAGTAATGTCTGAGAAGGTCTGTTGATTTGTTCTGCTAGAAGTCGTTATTAGTGAAGCCCCGGCTGAGGAGCGCAGCACACACTCCATTACAATCCACATGCTTCAGTGTCAGCGTCGCTCCCGCTTAAAAGCAGACTAACAAGATTACACTGGGAAACATTTTGGAGTTCACCATTTGAATTGGGCATTAGATCGATGAGGAATGGGAATTTACTTCCAGAGCATCTTAGAGGACCGAAAACGACAATTCTGTCATTGTTTACTCAAATATGGACTGAATTTAGGAGCAGCTCTTTTTTTATTTTGTAGCAACCACAACTCTTAAGACGATCGCGAATTGAAGAGTGGGGTGGGGTTAAGATACTTGGTGGACTGGTTAATAGTCAGGAATTGAAGACCAGGGGGCACTGTGCATAACTTAAGTGTGATTAGAATAGTTGCTTTCTTGTTTTCTCTAGCTTGCAAATTATGTATTTAATTGTTTTGTTACTTGCAATCAGTCCATGCGGCTTGTACTGTATCGGGTTAACTCTATATTCTCATATTGTGTGTAAAACCACATTGAAATTCGATGCATGTCACTTTGTTTACGGATATAAATGTGTTTGTGAGCTCACAGTCCTCTGCCGTTTGTCATTGCTATGGCCACCATCAGCTGTTCCTTTACACGTGCGGCGGTCAGGTTTTTAATATAGTTCAGCTTTTGCCGCTGTGTGGATTAATACTGAATGTGTGTCGTTGGTTTTGTTTATGGTTAAGAACAGATCAATATGCTGGTGTTTAACTGCACTGCTTTAATGCACTCCTGCATTGGGCTCACACATACACTCTGCACTCTGACTACCACATTGTTGATAAGCCGTGGTGGCCGTTTCTCTCCGTCTGGCGCTGAACGCAGTCGACCAATCGCAACAGACTGGGTTAACGGACCAATCAGCACAGATTAGCATCGCGCTAAGGAAGGGTTTGGAACAAATGAATCGCTGAACGAATCATATAGGAGTCGCTGGGTTAATTATGTGAAACTAAATGAATATTATATGACAATAGCCCCTTTCACACATACAGACCTTTCCGGAAAATTGCCGGCAATTTTCCGGAAAGGTTGTATGTGTGAACAGGTCCTTTTTGAAAATACCGGTAAATTCGTTCTGGCTATTTTCCGGAAAGAGAAGTTGTAACATTACCGGCAATTTGCCGGAATGCTGCGCTGTGTGAATGCAGAAGGAAGATTGCCGTAATAAGCACGTGCACGTCTAGAACGTGCTGACGTGAGACGTCTGCTTTAGCCAATCACAACAGTCAGACACATTTACGTCCGCGCAGTTTGTGAGGATAAAAGCCTTTGAATATTTTTCCAGACACATTTAGATGCTAGAAGTTAGTCAGATCACGTTTATATGTTCTTCTTAATGCCAACTGTGTAAATAATCATCGATGAGATGCTTATGATAAGCCGTTGTTTGTTTACCTTCAAGCTTTGCGTGTGCCTGTGAAACAGCCTGTGAGCGCCTGCACACGCACATATTATGAACATCTCGACATGCGAAAGTGATCCTGCGAAAGTTGTTCACAATATTGATCATCCACAGAGTTTGTAATTTAGTCAAATGTTTACAAATACAAGCGCAGCCGTTTAAAGCTCATTTGTGGTGAATGATGTCAGAATTTACCAGTATTTAGGAATGGATGTGTGAATGCTCTTTTCCGGAAAATTTCCGTAACGTCCTCGCCTGTGTGAACAGCGCTTTTTTGAATATACCGGTAAAGTCGTTCCGGAAATTTTCCAGAAATTTACCGGTATCACTGTGTGAAAGGGGCTACTGAAAGTGTTTTTTTCATGCTGCATGCATATCATAAAGAGGAGACCATCAAAACCAAAATATGACCTTATTTAATGCATAATATAGATTTAAAAGAATTAAAACTGCTTTTATTCCAGCCGAAATGAAACAAAACTTTTTCCAAAAGAAAAAATATTACAGGAAATACTGTGAAAAATTCCTTGCTCTGTTAAACATCATTTGGGAAATATTAAAAAAAGAAAATTCACAGGAGGGCCAATAATTCTGACTTCAACTGTATCTGCATTAATAAGTGTAGGTAATATAAGAGTGTGTGAGACAGCGTCTGTGATCATTACTCTCTCTCTCTCTCATGGACCACTGATGCACATCTCATTATCAGATGCCTAATAACGTGTGTCGGGACGCTCCACTGGCACTCTTTTCTTCTTGAGCCAAACTCATTTGTTCTTCAGGAAAACATTACGCTCGGTAGTTATTGATTATGAACAGGCACACAATTAACACTGTTTGCAGGTAATGTGCCCTGCAATGCAATCATAAGCAGTCAGATTTACACACTTTAAGATGATGCAGGGGTGGGACGGTCGCTCAGTGGTTAGTTGCCTCACAGCAAGAAGGTCACTGGTTCGAGTCTCTGCAGGGTCAGTTGGCATTTCTGTGTGGAGTTTGCATGTTCTCCCCATGTTGGCGTGGGTTTCCTCCGGATGCTCCGGTGTCCCCCACAGTCCAAAGACATGCGCTATAGGTGAACTAAACTAAATTGGCCGAGTGTGTGTGAATGTGAGAGTGTATCGGTGTTTAGGGTTGCAGCTGGAAAGGGCATCCACTTTTCAAATTATATGCTAGAATAGGTGGCAGTTCATTCCGCTGTGGTGACTAAAATAGAGACTAAGCTCAAGTCATTCATTTTAAAAGAGCCTTTATTGAAACATTGACATCAAACACCTGAAATATTACCCCATGGCCGGCCAAAATTACACCCAAGTTTGAGTGCGCATAAAGATCTGCTTGTCATCTCCGGTTGGTGCTCATACCCTACTAATAACAGACTAGATATATTTAATTATAGTCAATTATAACCATTCTTCTCCCCTGACTGATCCTGAACACATTCCCACACTAAAGAGCACTAATTGATGACAACATGACAACAGAGAACTTGAAAGAAAGCCTGGCTGCTGTTGTTGGTTTTTTATTTACACGGCACAGGAAATGTATGAAGAAGTAGATGTTTTCTGTGACAAGTGTGCACACTACACTATAAAAAATCCATAGATGATCAGTTTTCTATATGTTCTTATTAATGTTTTTCATCTTTATAAAAGGGTACTGTGTAGAATTGCACATTAATAATGAATGTTTGGAGTGTTTTCTTAGAAGTGTTTGTTTAATTCGACCAATGGCTTTAGTTTAATTTAACCAATGGCTTTTCATTGCTCTACTATAAAATATCTGGATGTCATATTAGACAGCAATTTAACTTTTGAAAATTATTTATCCCATGTCACAAAAACTGCAGTCTTTCATCTGAGAAATATTGCTAAGTTACGAAGTAAGCTGTCCATCTCAGATGCAGAAAAGATAGTGCATGCTTTTATGACTTCTAGGCTGGATTACCGCAATGCTCTGTTCGCTGGCTGCCCAGCATCCTCTATTAAGCTTCAGCTAGAACAAAATGCAACTGCCAGAGTTCTTACCAGGTCTTGATAATGTGATCATATCACTCCAATTGTATCTTCCTAAAGCCTCATACACACCAGGACGCTTTTCATTTGTGTTTATCCTCAACATTTTCAAGACTTTTTTCCGGGTTCAAACCCAATCGATTTTCACTGGCGTCGAGCAAAAGAGCACGCAAAATCACTCCTTGACTTTAGATGGCACTACACAACTTTAAGCTCCTGACACCCGCTTGTAACACAGAAGAAGACAGAAAGTTGTTATGCTTGTTGTTATGGATGGATCAAGCAGCAGCTCCAGCTCTAGCGATGAAGAAATTATTATTGTTCACCAGAGCAATAAGCAGCTCCACGTTCATATCATCTCTGGCATCTTCTTCAATGTGCGCTCACATTGACAGTTTTTCGCTTGAGCGCCTCCAAGTGCTGTTTACTGTAACGTCAGCAGCTCAGTGCACGTGAACAAAAGCGCCAACCTGATTGGTGGAGAAAAAATGAGCATGAGGCATTTTTTTTTTAAAAATGGCGCTTTTACGCCTGGCATTTTGTGTGTTGGTGTTGCACGATCACATTGACGCCCTTTATTTAGTCATGAGGCGTTAAACGTCGATGGAAAATGCGAGCAAAAAAACGTCTTGGTGTGCAAAGGCCTTTACACTGGCTGCCTGTTACGTTTCGTGTTGATTTTAAAATGTTGCTTCTTACCTATAAAGCTTTAAGTAATCTAGCTCCTGTTTATCTAACCAACCTTCTGTCTCTAACTAACCTTCTGTCTCGCTACAATCCAACTCGATCTTTAAGATCTCAAAACTCAGGGCTTCTGGTAGTACTTAGAACAGCAAAGTCGAGTAAAGGAGGTCGAGCCTTCTCATTTATGGCTCCTAAACTCTGGAGCAGCCTTCCTGATATTATAGTTTCCTGATAAAACTAGATTAACGATCTTTTTAGCAAAGCATACACAAATTGCATGACGGTATAATGCATGAATGTGCTCCACACAGGTTTTTGCATCTTTTTTATATATAAACTTAAACACTGAAAACTGTTTCAATCTACTATAGTCTTCTATGTGAAGCTGCTTTGACACAATCTACATTGTAAAAGCGCTATGCAAATAAACGTGAATTAAATTAGATTGAAGTCTTCTGTCTTTCTGTGACTTTCAGAACAAGCTCTGCTTTGACATTAAAAAAAAAATTGCAATGCGAACTTAATTATTTTAAGGAATTTTATATTAATTATAGCAATACCAGGAAAATCTGACCTTGTGGGGACATTTGTATGGTCCCGATAAGGAGACTAGCTCATAAATCACACAGAATGAAGTCATTTTGAAAATAAAAAATGTAGATTGTCTCCTGTGAGGGCGGCATGGTGGCTCAGTGTTTAGCACTGCCACCTCACAGCAAGGAAGTCTCTGATTCGAGTCCCGGCTGGGTCAGTTGGCGTTTCTCCCCATGTTCTTGTGGGTTTCATTCAGGTGCTCCAGTTTCCCACAGTCCAAACACATGCGCTATAGGTGAACTGAATAAACTAAATTGGCTGTAGTGTATGTGTATGGGTGTTTTCCAGTACTGGGCTGTGGCTGGAAGGGCATCCGCTGCATAAAACATATGCTGGAATAGTTGGTGATTCATTCTGCTGTGGCGATATCTGAAATAGAGACAAGCCGAAGGAAAATGTTTCCTGTGAGGGTTGGGTTTAGGGGTAGAGTTAGGCGAGGAGGACAGAATATATGGTAGATGTATATGGGAAGTTAAATAAAGATAGCTGTACAAGTGTGTGTGTGTGTGCTTCAGAGCTGAGACACAGAGCTCTTCCTCTCTATGATTATTTGCTGAGTTTTTCGCTTTTATGAAAAAGTAATGCTCAGTGTTTATCAGCCGCTTATGAATCCGCATAATGAGGCATGAAATAGACTTTCTTTTCCTGGACCTGCCCCCTGATAACATTTATAATGTCCAAAGAAAAGCAGATTAAAAAATGAAAAGATGAAAAAAGTATACGGTGTAAAATTCAGTCCTGCATAAAAACGCTGACACGTTTTTGACTTTGTTAAAACTCTAAGCTGCAGTAATTGTATTACATTAAATTATATGACTTAATTATAATTTACATACACTTTAAGGGCACCTATGATCAAGCCTAGATTGGCTAATTGGGAGGACCGGGAGAATTCCCTGTGGGCCGGTCCGTTTTTTGGCATGAGGATGGGTGTCCCTAGCCGCTTGCACTCTCAGCAGTCGCACTTTTTTTATTTGTTTATTTATTTGACCATAGCCTCACTCTTTTGATTCATTATTTTGCCGCAGCTCCGCTCTTCTTATTTATTTTCTCGCAGCCCCATGAGCAGAATGCAGCCTGCAGGTTAATGATGTAAATATCGTTTGACCCCAAACAATGGGAACTTAGTGAAAACAAGAATTTGAATAATTAATATTAATGAGTATTACACCTGCTCAATAAAAATCAGACGATTCACTACATTAATAAATCTAACATAACTTGATCAGAAATCTAAAAAGGGGAGAAAAAGATTAAACCATCAATAGAAAGTAGGGATGGGAAGATTAACCGATATGTATCGATACGCGGTCATGCGCGTGCACGATGCGAGTGCATCGGTTGAGCAGCAGAGGATGAATGAAATTTTGGAAGCAAATCGAGATGCATCGGTTTTTGCGAGATGCATCGATTTTTTCCGAGATACAGCTTATATTTTTAATATAGAATGTATTTTTTATTTATTAACAAGTGTTGTCAACCTGTTTTGGCGCATAATTTAATCGACCTACATAAAGTAAGCCTTAGCAACGGATTTGCGGATGTGCACACACTACAACTCAGTGTATCAGGTGTGCGGATGAAACTAGTGGTGCGCCCTCAGAAAGCGCGAGAAGCAAAACAAACATATTCCCCACTGAGTTTAAAATCTAAAGTATGGAAAGCAACATTATGGATTTAAGGATGGACGACATGACAGGACAGATGCAATTTGCAAAATGTGCCGCACATCTGTAAAACACGCGGGCAGTACGACTAATCTGATATCTCACTTGAAGCGGCGCCTCGGTGTTGTTGTGGAAGCATCTTCCAGTGTTTCTGCATCCCCGGCTTTCGCACTGCTTCAACCAGTTCCAAAAGTGGTGAGAAAAGCATTGCAAGTTTTTTTTTTCATGCGCAACAGTTCTGCTCGCTCTACGCCAATAACTAAATGCTATTGCATTGTTCATCTGCAAAGATATTCAGCCTAGTGTCACGGAGAACGAAGGTTTTAAAAACCTCCTCCTGTTAATTTTTATTTAATTATAATAATAATAATAATATTAATAATAATAATGATAAAAATAATTGGGTGTCACGGTGGCACAATGGGTAGTTTGACCACCTCACAGCAAGAAGATTGCTGGTTTGTTATATTTTTATTAGCCTGTTGTTTACAGTGACAGTGATGTTTGAAAGCAGCATAACACTGCTAGTTCACCACCTTAAGTTTTGAATAATCGGTGGCAAAATATATCTTTGTAAAACTTGTTTTCATAGTTGAAAAGTTAAATCACAATTCTTGTTGTGCAATGCTAATTTTATTTATGTTGAAAGAGTGCAAATATATATAATTTAATATATATTGCACTTATACATTCTGTTTATCTTGAAAATACTTAAATAATATGTGCTATATGTTCTAAAATGGCCCTCTACTGTAAACTGACACTCTGGCTCTGAGAGAAGAGCCAGTTTGTAAAAAAAAGTCTTGGTTTTGCTTGGTTTATAAATAATCAAACTCATTCAATGGCACAGCATCCTCTTTCACATCATCTCATAAACTTGATCTAATTAGTTAGTGCTGAAATATCGCATCGTATCGTGATATGGGTGTGAATCGTATCGTGTTGCATCGCAATATGTCACAAATGTATCGCTAATATATCGGATCGTATTCTTTGTATCGAGATGCGTATCGGATCGGCATTATAGCTTAGATGCCCAACCCTAATAGAAAGCAATGCTGTGGTTAAAGTGATACTGCCATTGTGGTCCTGTGGTCATCACGTTGCGTTTCGACACCGCCAACCCGTGTTCGTAAATGTATTTATTTTTTTCATTTTTATTGTTGACACATATAATACTATTTGGGTTGTTGAACATGTGAAGTTTTAAAGCAGCTGTTTCCTTGAAAAAGACGTGATATTTATTTCTAAGTGCAGTCGATCCCAGAATGCAACTAATTGCTAAATACGTTCCCAGTGCTGCGTGTTTATTACAGTGTTGCATCATTAGCTTAACAACAAACACTTGAAATCCATTGGACTGGAGTGCACTTCACATGAGGAGCGCTATTAGCATGAAAATCGTTCGCTTTAGGATGTTTTCTCAGAAGGTTACAGCCTATGAATGCAGTTGGAAGCTCGGCAGATTCTAAATCCGAGCCTTAGTATGGAAAGCCTTGCTCCAAATCTGCCAGCGAATCCATATCTCAGACACAACAACAGTAAGTGGACAGATTGATGGCGATGTTCTCTTTCCTCAAGCTCAAAGTCAGCATCAGTCTTCACTTCTTCACGAGCTGCCGCCGTCTGACTCGGCACCACTCAACATCTGAGACTCTACGTTTATTTCCTTTTGTTAACATTTGAAACTGCTGTATTTACTGGATTGATTTACAATCTGTGTGTGTTTTAATTAAATTAGTGGCTAATGATGCAAGGATTATGGGAAAAAAGATGCATTTATGCACCAGAGCACACAAAACGGACTGAAATATACCTTGTTGACAATCCTGGCGGGGATTGCTTTGCTACAATTGATATTGTAAACATAAATGCCATCCTAGTTTTATAGGTCCTCCAAAGATACACTCCATAAAGGAACGTCTCGACTCGCTTAACGGAAAGAAAGCGGCACAGATGATGTGTAACATTACTGCAGAGCTGTAGTAAGGCAAGCATTCGTGGTTCGTTACGATCTGTTTACGTAACTATAGCAACTGTGGTACCCGTCGCCGTATGTTGCCAGAAACCACAGTGAAACGCTTAGAAAAAATGGCACTTGATTAAGGCTGACAGATAAGAAGTTTGTTGCAACGATCTTAATGAAATATGTTACCTCAGAGATTTTTCCGCCTCAGGGACACCCTTAAGTTAAATTACCGAAGGACTTTCATACAAGTGGCCACAGGTTGCGATTGTAAATGACGTCACTTTCCGGGGAAGTGTGGCTGCCTGAGCGTGCAAGTCCGAGCGTGCAAGCCCTGAGGTGCACGTGCAAATCTGCAGCCTTTCTGAGGATGTTTCTTCTCTCCTGTGGATGCAAGAGCTGTGAATAAAGGAAGTGACTATTATACTCTGGTGGTTGATGAAAGATCCTTTGTTTACCTTATGAACTTATTAAAAGACCACTCACTCTCTCTACAATATCACTTACCTGTTTCTCCTTACCTGTTTTGAATGAACTGACTAAGGCCCCGTTTACACTAATGCGTTTCCGTTTTGAAACGCATAAGTTTTGCTACGATTACGCCATCCGTCCACACTACGCCGGAGTTCTTGAGGACCGGAAACGGAGCGTTTCGAAAACGCTGAAGAGGCCGTTTTCATTCTGAAACGCTGCTGCTCCATCTCAATGTGGATGAGGAAAAAACGGAGACATCTGAAAACAGAGGCGGGGAAATTCGCTACCTTATTGGGGCTTTTGTGTCATTGCGTATCCTTCCCTTATTCGTCAAGCCCCTATCACATGACTATAGCACATGGCTTTAACGCTACCGGAGGACAGTACTGTAAACAACAACATGGACACAGAAATTGGAGCGTTGTTTGCACTATTGTCTGTTTTTGGCGCCATTGTGCAGTTATTCATTTGTTACGTTTAGTAACAACTCGACCTCGTCGTCTGTCCACAAAAATACCTCTCTTGCTTTCTTTGCCATCGCATTCATTGTTCAACCGGCGTTTGTTGACTGACAATAACCAAATGCCGAGTGAGACACATGCTTCCTGTTTATACTAGAACGCACATGCCCAGAGTGCGCGAATGGTTACATGATAAACGTTTTTGGTGGCGTAGTGTGGACGGAGATAAGTTCTGAAACGCTAGTGTGGGCGCAGATCGTTTTTGAACTTTTTAAAACTAAAACGCACTAGTGTAAACGGGGCCTAAGAAATAACCATCCTTGTCTTCATTGCGTGACCGTGACAGTTTGCAGTGCACTTTTTAACTCATGCCGGATCTGAAAACACTATTGGTTGGGTGATCTGTATTACAAGCTCCACCTTCTCCTGGACATGTACAAGAAGGACGTATGTCTGAAATGTACAACAAAACATACCCCAAGTGACATATTTCAGATTCAGAAAATGTAGACAGCGCCCTCTAGGGTATTAGTCATCTGAAACATGCAAAAACACATACACTGAGTAATGTTTTTTACGTTTCATAAAAAAATTTAGGATGAAGTTATGTATCTCGAATGCACCTCGTATGTATCTGGAAATTTTCATTCATGGAAGAGAGGTAATCCTTTAAAAACATTGCAGGTTTTTTTTATTTAATTTTATTTTAAACGTATAACTTTGGTAAAAAGAGAACCAAGTGACAGAATGTGAAGACAACCTGTATTAAATAATTTAAAAATGTGTTTGCAATGATGTCTATTGCATACCGAGACAGATAAAGACTGCAGCTCGATCATAAGTGCTTCAGGCAGAGTTTGTGTATTAATGCACTTTCAGAGGAACCTGTGCCTTTCTCTCGCTCTCTCTGAAATATTATGCATTGTACGAACCCACTTTAAAGGTTAACGTGTAGGTATCTTGTGATAGAGTTCAATTAAAAATAGAAGTCTTAAATACCATGACATGACGCAGCATGTGGCTATCAGCAGTACTTCAGTGGGTCGAGGGCTCTTGTGATAGACTGGCTTTGTGCCAACTGTGCCACATGCTTCACGCTTAGTTTATTTGATGCCAGAAAATACAGAATATACACTCGAGTATTGATCTTATTCTACTGTGTGGAAGTGCCCTTGTTCTGGTTGCCTATGAGGTCTAGGTATAATAAACGTCAGAAAACAGTCAAACTAGTTGCTCTACAAACACGTGTGTTCATGACTACACATAAACAGCAGAATAATACAACAATAAAATAGTCAGTTTGCAACATCAAGCAACATAACGAGCTGAAAGTCAGAAACTAAATTCCTCTACAAAGAGTTCTAAATATTATAGTAGCATAAATTACCGAACACTAGTTTTCTACAACTTTAGGGTATATTATACTACAAAACACCAGTTTACTGTAGTAAAAACTAAAGTGTACTACAGTATTTATTAGTTTACTATAGTTAATACAGCATTCATTAACAGAGAGTTGTAAATATCTTACTATATGCAGCATAATGCATACTTTACTATAGTATTGTTCAAAAATACTCTACAGTACTATAGTATTTTTTTCGTGTGGATGATTGAATCGCCTCTTGTTGAACTTATTAAATAGTTTGAGGACAAACAGGAAATGTTCACAGGCCAATGACATCACCGCATTGAAATAGTCTATAGCAGTGGTTCTCAAACCGTGGTACGTGTACAACTAGTGGTACACAGGCTTCCTTCTAGTGGTACGTGGAGGAATGAAATATGTCATGTACATGCTACACATATTTCAAAATTTATTAAAAATGATGTATATATATGCCATATGGCATATAGCCTATATTTCTGAGGTAATCTGCCACGTTTTTTTAACTGTGCAGGGTTGTAGCTGCTTTACTGAGCCTACTACGCTACTGTATTTCAATATTGTTCATTTTGGTGGTACTTGGAGAGACTATTTTTTTCTGAGGTGGTACTTGATGAAAAAAGTTTGAGACCAACTGGTCTATAGAGTATATTCTTACCACAATACATTACACCAATTTACTGTAGTAAAACTAAAATTTAATACAGTGTTTATTACAGTTCATGAGATCAGTAGTTGTGTCTGCTGTAGCATTCGTCAACAAAGAGTTCTAAATATTATAGTAACAAACAAATTACCGATAACTGTAGTTTTCTACAACTTTAGGGTATATTATACTACAAAACACCAGTTTACTGTAGTAAAAACTAAAGTATACAACAGTATTTATTAGTTTACTATAGTTAATACAGCATTTATTAACAGAGAGTTGTAAATATCTTACTATATGCAGCATAATGCATACTTTACTATAGTATTGTTCAAAATACTCTATTGTACTATAGTATTTTTTTCATGTGGATGATTGAATCGCCTCTTATTGAACTTATAAAATAGTTTGACGACAAACAGGAAATCTTCACAGGCCAATGACATCACCGCATTGAAATGGTCTATAGAGTATATTCTTACCACAATACATTACACCAGTTTACTGTAGTAAAACCAAAGTTTACTACAGTGTTTATTACAGTTCATGAGTTCACTAGTTGTGTCTGCTGTAGCATTCATCAACAAAGAGTTCTAAATATTATAGTAGCATTAATTACCGAACACTGTAGATTTCTACAACTTTAGGGTATATTATACTACGAAACACCAGTTTACTGTAGTAAAACTAAAATTTACTACAGTGTTTATTACAGTTCATGAGATCAGTAGTTGTGTCTGCTGTAGCATTCATCAACAAAGAGTTCTAAATATTATAGTAACAAACAAATTACCGAACACTAGTTTTCTACAACTTTTGGGTATATTATGCAACAAAACACCAGTTTACTGTAGTAAAAACTAAAGTATACAACAGTATTTATTAGTTTACTATAGTTAATACAGCATTCATTAACAGAGAGTTGTAAATATCTTACTATATGCAGCATAATGCATACTTTACTATAGTATTGTTCAAAAATTCTCTATAGTACTATAGTATTTTTTCATGTGGATGATTGAATCGCCTTTTGTTGAACTTATAAAATAGTTTGACGACAAACAGGAAATGTTCACAGGCCAATGACATCACCGCATTGAAATGGTCTATAGAGTATATTCTTACCACAATACAATACATTACACCAGTTTACTGTAGTAAAACCAAAGTTTACTACAGTGTTTATTACAGTTTATGAGATCAGTAGTTGTGTCTGCTGTAGCATTCATCGACAAAGAGTTCTAAATATTATAGTAACAAACAAATTACCGAACACTGTAGTTTTCTACAACTTTAGGGTATATTATGCAACAAAACACCAGTTTACTGTAGTAAAAACTAAAGTATACAACAGTATTTATTAGTTTACTATAGTTAATACAGCATTCATTAACAGAGAGTTGTAAATATCTTACTATATGCAGCATAATGCATACTTTACTATAGTATTGTTCAAAAATACTCTACAGTACTATAGTATTTTTTCATGTGGATGATTGAATCCCCTCTTGTTGAACTTATTAAATAGTTTGACGACAAACAGGAAATGTTCACAGGCCAATGACATCACCGCATTGAAATGGTCTATAGAGTATATTCTTACCACAATACAATACACCAGTTTACTGTAGTAAAACCAAAGTTTACTACAGTGTTTATTACAGTTCATGAGATCAGTAGTTGTGTATGCTGTAGCATTCATCAACAAAGAGTTCTAAATATTATAGTAACAAACAAATTACCGAACACTGTAGTTTTCTACAACTTTAGGGTATATTATACTACGAAACACCAGTTTACTGTAGTAAAAACTAAAATTTACTACAGTGTTTATTACAGTTCATGAGATCGGTAGTTGTGTATGCTGTAGCATTCATCAACAAAGAGTTCTAAATATTATAGTAACAAACAAATTACAGAACACTGTAGTTTTCTACAACTTGATGACATCACCGCATTGAAATGGTCTATAGGGTATATTATTACCACAATACATTACACCAGTTTACTGTAGTAAAAACTAAAGTATACAACAGTATTTATTAGTTTACTATAGTTAATACAGCATTTATTAACAGAGAGTTATAAATATCTTACTATATGCAGCATAATGCATACTTTACTATAGTATTGTTCAAAAATACTCTATAGTACTGTAGTATTTTTTTCATGTGGATGATTGAATCCCCTCTTGTTGAACTTATAAAATAGTTTGACGACAAACAGGAAATGTTCACAGGCCAATGACATCACCGCATTGAAATGGTCTATAGAGTATATTCTTAACACAATACAATACACCATTTTACTGTAGTAAAACCAAAGTTTACTACAGTGTTTATTACAGTTCATGAGATCAGTAGTTGTGTATGCTGTAGCATTCATCAACAAAGAGTTCTAAATATTATAGTAACATAAATTACAGAACACTAGTTTTCTACAACTTTAGGGTATATTATACTACAAAACACCAGTTTACTGTAGTAAAAACTAAAATATACAACAGTATTTATTAGTTTACTATAGTTAATACAGCATTCATTAGCAGAGAGTTGTAAATATCTTACTATATGCAGCATAATGCATACTTTACTATAGTATTGTTCAAAAATACTCTATAGTATGGTAGTATTTTTTCATGTGGAAGGTTTAATACGCACTCTCGAAAGTCTCATCGCATCCTTGAATGTTCTTTCGTACACCAGCTATGATTATTTAAACCACATAACCTCTGCCCTGCCAAGCATGTCTGAACTACACAGCTCAAAGGCGTTAATAAAAGTCTGCCGAGAGTCACCCGCTGCAGAGCGAGCGCAGAAGGATCCAGATTGTCGCCCGGGAAACGTGAGATAGCATGCACCTGTACCTGCCCTGGAGACGGCTGACTGTACGCTCGCCTCCAGGGAACAAGTGGTGATCCCTTGGAGTGTCATTGGCTGCCAGATTAAACTCCACACACAGAGAGCCACTCTTAACACAGACGTCAAGCTCTCACTCAGCTCTGCAGGTGAACAGCGCTATTAAACAGAGTGTGCTGTGTTGTTAATAATGCTTATTATTACATGGCTCTCTGAATACTTGATTTGGATTGGTCAATCATGACATTCCAAGGTGTGTTATTCCCAAATGTCAACCGATTAAACTAATAACCTAGGTTCATCTGTGTGAATCGTTTCGCCCATTGGTGAATATATTCACATACATATTTGTGTGTCTTTTGATTTTGGCGCCATCTTGTGACTGTATAATGCACAGGTTAGTGTATGCTCCATTCAGCTGTTGATGTTTCTGTCCAACATGGGCTCATCCTGAAAATGTAGCCCTGTATACATTTCTGGAGATTGCAAATTATGTAGCCAGCGGTACGTATGGCTGCATTTTGTCTTTCAAACGAACACCCCAGGACGATTTGAAACCGTTGGTTTTTGTGCTACCAGCTGATCGCTTACCTCCGCATGGACAGCTTTCCTGCTGTTACCAGTTTGTCCAGTGGCTTGCTGTGTACGGCGGAGTACTTGAGACGAAGGGAGGAGTTGACAACAATGACAGGGATCAAGTCTGGCGAAGAATGTTTCCAAGAAGAGGTAAGACGAAAACAAAAGCCAAAAATAAACTAAACAAGTAAATAACAGGGTGAGAATGTGGTAAAATCTGAAAACGTGGTAAGAATCAGACTGCCACCAAGGTTTTGTCTTTTTCTGAATTGCTTTTAAAAACACTGTCGGTTGGGTTTTGAGAAGTGGGTGGGCGCTGGTCAATCGGTGCTTTTTAAAACAATACAGCTGCGTCCCAAATCGCATACTTATGCACTATTCTACGCCATTTTGTAGTATAAATAGTGTAAGTAGTGTGTTCACACTGAAAACTCTAAAAATAATAAGTGCACTTTAATTATCTGGATGATGCACTCATTCAGCCGCTAAAATAAAGTGAGGAATGTTGGACACTTCACGCACTCAACGACCGCAGGTTTGATCACGTACCGGAAAGTGCGGAGCTATCGGGCACACATGTTGCATAACTTTTTTTATTTTGGATGGTGAAAGCAAAATTCTCCTACCAGAGTGATAATAGCGCCACCCGATGGTGAATGCGGTTATACTCACGGCAGGTATTATTTGATAGTTTGGTCATTTATTTGACTGATTTGGCAACCGTCAAACGTCATCAGGGAAACGGTTTGAATTTCCGCTTAGTAAAAAAAACATTAGTGTGCCATTTGGGACGACACCACATACATGTACTATGCTGTTGAGTGTGTAAGTGAATAAGTACATAGTGCATGAGTGCATAGTGTGCCATTTGGGACGCAGCTATTCATTTAGGTTAAGGGAAGTGGGTGGGTGTATCGGTCGGTTGGTCAGTCAGTCAGTGAGTCAGTCGACAGCGGCCTCTGGTGGGTTCATGCAAGAAGAGCCAGTGTAAATAGCACTCGCGAGAGAAATTTGAGATCTCAGAATTCTACGGAGCAGCCTCTGGTGGATTCGCGAAAACAAAAACTGCACCCCTTCCCCACCCGGAACGTATTTGAGCCAGGGTTGTTTCTGCCTGATTTGTATTTGTTTAAAGAATTAATAAACTATTATGGGTCAGAACACTGTTTTATGTCTAATTTAAAATTTTGGGGCAAGTAGACATGTTATAAGTGGGATAATGTACATCCAGTTGGTTGGTTTTCCATAATAAAGCACTTCGGTTTTATATAACAATGCTCTGCTTCGCATCTTGCTGCCGATAAGTCTGTCGAGCTTTTTTCTGCAATAACAACAACCTGGATGTACTTTATCCTTTAACTGGACTTTGCCCCATTCCCTTTTATTTATACACAAGCGAATGCAGTTACTCGCTTCATCAACGTCTAATCATATTGTTTTTTCTTACCCCTTTTTGCAGTGGCATACGACAGAATTTCGCATACTCTAGTGTGACCATGGCTTTACATATTACACAACTGTCTTGAATACTTGATTCTGATTGGTCAGTTGCAACATTCCAAGGTATGTTATTATAAGATAACAACTGCTGAATTACAGGCTCATCTTGTAACTTCGAATCATCTTGACTGTTGGTGAATTCGTTCACATACAACCACATATCTATCTGTTTGCCATCATGACTCTGTTTTTGACTGTTTGGCGCCATCTTGTGAAGGAAGAATATGTAGGTTAGCATATGGTCAGTTATCTTAGCCATCTTGCAACTGAAAAAAATAAGTAGGATGTTGAAGGCTGCATCAATTCGTTTTTCTTTCTGCTATATTTATGTTTAATTAAAGAGTTATTAAATTAATACTGCTCAAATCAATGTCTAATTGTACTTTTGTGTCAGTTAGCCAAGTAATAACATTTTACACAGTCTACTACAGCAGCTAAATCAGTCTTTATTCTGCAAGATCGACCGGCTAGATGTGCATTATCCTTTACTTACTGTGCGAGACCTGAAAGAGAAAAGAAAAGAGTTGGTAAACAACTACAAAACCTCTGAAACTCATTCTGAACAAACAGTAGGCAAGAACATACTAGTGTGCATACAAATAAGGAGTTTCACCACCTACCTTTACACTGGAAGATATTTGCCTGCAGATTAGATGGCAAGGTCATGGACGCAATTTGCAGGTAAAACACATTCTGACACACAGCATTCCTTGAATGTTAACAGATGGTCAAATTTCCTCACATCCAAACCTGGAGTATGGTTCAAATGCTGCAAGACTTATTTAATTTTTTATACTGAACACAAAGTCATAGTTTTAGGTATGCTACATCACAAATATTTTACCTAGTATTCAAAGGTTAAAGAGAGCAGGGAGTTTTTTTGGGGGGAAAAATGTGAATATCCTGTTTTTTTTGGGAGAAAATGGTTCTGCTGTACAACATTAATTTGGTAAACAGTTCACCAAATCAACATGCAATGCTGTTTTACTCATGTAGTGCAACAAATTACCAAAATTCAGCATACATTTTCAGTGAGCCTTAAAAGGACAAATAAATTAGATTTCGATGCATTGGATTCCCGGAAAACTTTTGTATTAATTTGAAATAAGGGCCTACTCACACTTTGCCATTCGTACCGTGCCCAGGCCCGTTTCCCGGATCGTTTGAGAAGTGTGAGTGCGCTGAATCGGGCTAAGGCACGGTTCACTTGGGCTTCTGTGCAATACGCGCCAAAGCCCGACACTGAAAGCGAGACGTGACTTTTAAGGGGCTGTTTAATATGGATTTATTAATCATTCTTACTGTTCAGTGAACGCAAACTGCCGTAGTTTATTAAATACGCAAACCCCTTACTGCACGACAGCTGCACCTTCAGCAGACCTCCTCATTCCTGCAGCACGAGGGCTTTATGATTGTTTATGAGCGCCAAAAGTGGCGGATCTGTTCGGCGAAATATCTGACTGCGTGTCACCGCATCCCTAAGGACTGTTTGGTGAAATATTTGACTGAATGTCACTGCATAACAAACGACTGAAACGATATAACTAGAGAAATCTCCACTGTGCTGCTGAGTGAGAGAGCGCTTCTCACTGAATAGCACAGCAGCGATGACGTAAGCGTGCCGAAGCCCGTTTGTGGTGTGAGTGCGGGCCGTTGGGGGAGACGGGAGGGGGGACAAGCGTGCTTTGGCCCGGTTCGAGGCAACTGTACCTAGTGTGAGTACGGCCTAAGACTCATTCTTTTTGGAGAACTTTTGTAGGACCCAGCAGACACACGTCATGAGACGTTAATATTATTTTAGATTTAGGACTGTCTAAGGAAAACGTTATTTTGATGTCCAATAATGACATTTGGTTGATTTTAGGTTGTGTTGGAAAGTGACCAAAATCCGACGTAGAGCCAACATCTTAAACCAACATCATATTGACGTCAAATACTGACATTTATTCGTCAGGCATGGCAACCAAAATCCAACCGTCTGATATACAGTTGAAGTCAGAATTATTAGCCCCCCCCGTTTATTTATTTTTTTTCTCCCAATTTCTGTTTAACGGAGAGAAGATTTCTAAACACATTTCTAAACATAATCGTTTTGATAACTCATCTAGTTAATGTATAATGATGGTTTGTTCGGTAGACTATCGAAAACAAATTGAGCTTAAAGGGGCTAATAATTTTGTCCATAAAATGGTGTTTAATAAATTAATAACTGCTTACATTCTTGCTGAAATAAAACAAATAAGACTTTCTGCAGAAGAAAAAATATTATCAGACATACTGTGAAAATTTCCTTGCTCTGTTAAACATAATTTGGGAAATATTTAAAAAAAGAAAAAAAAAATCCAAAGGGGCGCTAATAATTCTGACTTTAACTATGCGTCATATTGGTAACGTCCACACAACGTCAATCGTTAAAGGTGTGCCATCATTTGGGGATTGAACAATTATTGAAACGTTACCACTTTTATTCAACATGACTGAAGGCATAGATTGTTTTATAGATGGCAAAATAATTACACTAAGCCAGAAGTGTAAAAAGGCTAAACAATCAACTTTAATGTCATGTTGACTTTACCCACAGACAGGTGCAGTGCTTCTCAAACTAAAAAACCCTAATATATCAATCGACTATTAGTTTAAATTATTAAATGATCAGACAGTGATCATACTGTTGCATTAACGCCTCCCATGTTAGTCATTTTAATATTATGCGAGGATCCGCGGGCCTATCACCAATAGATGTTTTTGAATGTTATGCAAATCTTTAAAGCTTCAGCTCCTTGAGTAGGTGTAAGGTCCTGTTTTAGTGATCTGCTCTCAAACACGGACTGAAGGATGAAAAATACATTCAGGTACATTCATTAACATATAACTATTCAAATATGTGTTGCTGAAGTAGTTGAATGATGGGCAGCACGGTGGCTCAGTGGTTAGCACTGTCGCCTCACAGTTTGCATGTTCTCCCAGTATTGGCATGGGTTTCCTCTGGGTGCTCCGGTTTCCCCCACAGTCCAAAGACATGCGCTATAGGTGAATTGGATTAACTAAATTGGCCGTAGTGCATGGATTTACCAAACTTGTTCCTTGAGGACCGGTGTTCTGCAGATTTTAGCTCCAACCCTAATCAAACACACCTGAACAAGCTAATCAAGCTCTTACTAGGTATACTTGAAACACCCAGGCGGGTGTGTTGAGGCAAGTTGGAGCTAAACCCTGCAGGGTACCGGACCTCCAGGAACGAGATTGGTGACCCCTGCCGCAGTGTATGAGTGTGTACGGGTGTTTCCCAGTCCTGGGGTGCAGCTGGAAGGGCATCTGCTGAGTAAAATGTAGTAAAAAAAAAGCATCAGCATCACATACACACCTCTGAACCTCAAATCACTGGACCAGAGAGAAAAGATCAGTGCAAGACCTTTAATTCAACAGGGCATCGCCAATAAAAGAGTTGATTTATGTCCAGCCAACAAATTTAAATCTATATATATATAAAAACATCAATGAAAAAAAATACATGCATGGCATTTCGAATCTTTTTTGTTTATTTTTTTGCAGAAGAAATAAACTAAGCTATAAAAATAACATTGCATGCATATTAAACATTTGTTCAGACATTAGGAGGATAGATTTATACTCTGTTAAAAAAGTAGAATTTCAGAAAAGAACATTTGCAGTATAAAAATTGGGAACAATGAATTCTAAACATACATACTTGATGTTTTGGATTCATGCATCACTGGACCACATAACAGCAACATACCAGCATATTTGAACGAGATGCAGCGAGCATAACAGCATCGACACCTTCAGAATAAAGTTAAATGGATATTTCACCACAAAAAAAAAAAAAAAGTGCTCATTTAGGATGCACTCACACTATGCCATCCGAACCGTGCCCAGGCCTGTTTCCTGGATCGTTTGAGTGCTCTGAATCGGGCTCAGACGCAGTTCACTTGGCGGGCCCTGGCCCGGTTGGAAGAGGTGTGGCAGAGCGTTTGCTGTGGATTTATTAATTATTTTTACTGTTCAATGAACACAACTGTCATAGACTATTAAAGACGCAAACCCCTCACTGCATGACAGCTGCACCTTCAGCAAACCTCCTAATTCCTGCAGCACGAGGACTTTATGATTGTTTATGAGCGTCAAAAGTGGCGGATCTGTTCTGCGAAATATTTGACTGCGTGTCACTGCATCTAAAACAATATAACTAAAGAAATCTCCACTGTGCTGAGCAAGAGCGTTTCTTACACTGAACAGCGAATCACCGATGAGTGTGCTCAGGCTTGAATGCGAGGGGAGACGAGAGGGGGAACAAGTGTGCTTTGGCCAAGTTCGAGACCATGTGTACATAGTGTGAGTACGTCCTTACTCAGACTCATGTTGAGAGTGAGTAGGAATGAAACGATGTATTTTGGATTACTTTAAAGCTATCGGTAAAAATGTGAAAAAGCAAATAACGTTATTAATAACATAAAGGCAGTAGCTGTTTCCACCCAAAAATAGGAATGAAAGGTATGCTAAAAACTAGAATATTGCATGAAACTAAGTAGCGTTTCCATTCAGTGAGTAAAAAAGAACAAGATTTTCATTTCCTGATAAACTGGAGGCAAATATCAAAAATAAAAATGCAGTTTTGTGCTGTAGGAGAAGCCACTGGGGGGCTTTTTTCTTCTATAATAGACTTGTGCTTCAGAAGACGAAACTAAATGAACAGAAGCCAGTTCTGGAGGTTATAATAAAAACAATACTGAACCACTGTGATGACAGACTTTGGCTGAGGGATTTTAGAATGAACAAAACAACATTTCTGGAAATGCTGGTTTGTCCATGAATGCGTCCCATCATGCACATTTTTATCATCACATGATCTGTTAAAACCAAAATCACATGATCTGTTAAAACCAAAATCACATGATCTGTTAAAACCAAAATCACATGAGTTTTTTGATGTGCATTCTGGAATTTATTTAGTAAAGGTGCTTTCATTTTAGTTTATGTGCATTTTTTCTGATCGGATGAAAAGTTTATCCTACACAGTTTTGCAGATGCATTTTCATGCGCATTTTCAAATTATGTGCACCATGCTCAGGCACCGCCCATTGGTTACTTTGGGCTAAAACGAACCTTTCAGCTACTAAAGTGGAAGCGGCTTCCAGAAATGGTCAGATGTCCTCCAACATTAGGCACACTCAAATCAAGACTTGTTTAGATCTGGTTAGCTGTCAATTTACTGAATAAAAACTTTGCTACATCCAACAGATCACACTATTTTTGTCTTTCTTATTCATTTAAAATCGTTTAACACATTTTTATCTCTTTTCAGTCATTTTGCTGCTTTGTTGTTTATATTTTTTTTTTTACTTATAGTGTGGTTATTTTGATTCTTTTAATCTTCTTGTTTACGTAAAGCACTTCGAATTAATATTGTGTATGAAATGTGCTAAATAAATAATTTTGCCTTAAAACGTCTTGGACGATAAAAGAAAACGACCGCACCAGGGAGTAGATGTAGAGAAATTTAGAGGTGTGTGTGATGCAATTTAACCGTTTTATCCCGATTATTGTTTGTCAGAATCGAAACAGAATTTTGATTCACTGAAAAAAAAAAAAAACACTGCCTTGGTTTATAGTATTACAGTGAACTCGTAGCAAACTGGATTTTGTACATGCGTCGGTTACTAAGTGTTGACAGAGCATTATTTTATATTGAAGTCAATTAAATTATTGGTAGGGACATTTCAGTAATTGGTAGATATTGGTGAGGACACGTTCCCTCCATCCATGCCAATTCTACGCCCTTGCGACAGCACTTTAGTTAGTCAATATTTTTTTGGAGAAGCTACATTTATATTGTACATATAGCAATAGTACTGGCTTAATTTGTTAAACGTATTAAATAAATTTGTTCTATTATACGTCAAATAAAAAGTAGTGTTTAAAAATCACCTTTGAAAATGTCATATATATATTTTTTTTATTTATTCTGTTTTATTATATTTAACTTATGCTTCTCTTAAAATGTTACACAGCTCAATTTTGAATGGATCTAATCCATGTTCAGTGAAATTAGTTCAAAGCAGAAAAAACAACAAGACAATACTGCTCAGTACTCTATGCAATCGACCAGTTATCGAAGTTTTCATATATATATATATATATATATATATATATATATATATCAGTATTTGGTAAATCCTATCAGTCCATCCTTATGAGTTTCTCTGTTCTGTTGAACACAAAATATTTAGAAAAATTTGGAAACTTGAAGCCACTGACATCCATATTTTGTGTTCAACAGAAGAAAGAAGCTCAAATAGGTTTAAAACAAATAGCAGAATTGTGGGTGAACTATCCTTTTAACATAGTCTGATCGAAAAAGACTGCATGTCACAGCAAACCCCTAATTATACAAGTACTCATGCAAAGCTTCGTCGAGGATGGTCTTGGTCACACATCGGAGTTGGGACTGAGGTTGGCCAGCCCCGGGTCTGAGTTGATCTCGTATCTGTAATGGTATCCCTCCATATGATCTCTGCATGCGTCACGGATATTGTACATCCATCTCTTGATCCCTTTCCTGTTAAGGTAAAGGACCAGAAGGAAGATGACCCCAATGAGGGCAAGAACGAGCCCCAAAAACACATACGAGGGCTCCAGAACACGATTCAGCTCATCCACATTGTCGCTCCAGCATGGGAGCTGTGAGTGCTCCAGGTGTACGAGTTGGACATGTTTGAGTTCTCTGGGACTAGCACAGGTCAGATTCAATCTGTCCGTCACAAAGTCTTGTTTCTCCAACCAAAACAGCAAGTACTCAATGTCACAATCACAGCGCCAAGGGTTTCCTGCAAGTCTGACTCGCAAATTAGGGATTGAATAGAGCTCTGATAGAGTTTCATTGGACAGAGCTTTAAATGCATTGTCTCGTAAGTCCAACTCTTTCAGAGCTTTATTCTGAGATGTAACATTCCTGAAGGAAACAAGGGAGTTGTTCCTCAAATCCAAAAGAGACAGCTCGGATAAACCTGTGAAAATGTCCTCAGGTAGAAACACCAAGTCATTGTTGGACAAATCAAGGCGTGAAACCTTCGGAAGGCTGTGTCTGAAGAGATCAGCCAACACACCAATGTAGGAGTGATTGCATAAGGATTTGCTGAAGTTCAGAACTTCAATCTTGTTGTCTTGATGTAAAGCCTCAATGCTGAACTGTAAAATCCTGTTGTCGCTCAGGTCAAGCAAGCGCAGGCTTGACAATTTTTTAAATGCCATGTCCAACTCCTGCAGCTGGTTTCCCGACACATAAAGGTGCGTTAAATGCACCAGAGGTCTGGGGAACGATGCATTGCTCAGATTCAATATGCGGTTTCCATTGAGATTGAGTGTGGTGATGTTTTCTGGAAGTGGCTGTGGGACTGATGTCAAGTTTTGGCTCTCGCAGTTCACTACAGTGGATTCGCACAAACACTGGGCAGGACATGTAGATAAAGATGAGCAGGAAGACGTCAGGAAGAGTAAAAGGCAGAGAGTCAGGTTACACATGCTCCTTTGTTTTGTCTGAAGTTGAAGCAAACGCAATAATCCAACATTCGACATTTTGACTCGATAGAAATCAAACGGCGGGGAAAAAAGTTCTCTTCAGAGATGAAAGGAACGAGCTCACGAGACAGTAAAATCACACATATTTCTTAGTTTCTTCCTTCGAGGTGTATTATAACTCCTTAGATGCCTTGCAACTTAGTAGAAAGGCGAAAAAATGTAACGAGCTTTTATAATATGCTCGTCAAAATCGCAAGTTGTAACTTCTTAATGGAGTCCTTCTGAAAACAAATATCTCTCTCCACGAGTTTCTTCAGAAGTAGTGCACAGTGTTCCTATACAAAAACACCAGCTTGTTATTAAAGTTGCTGGTGGGTTAAAGAGAAACGGCGGATCCGCGAAGCTATAAAGGTGTTTTTCTCCGTGTTTTTGTGTTGTAATATTGGCGGCTCTTCATCTCCGTGTCCCGCTGCGTCTGCTTGCGCCGCTCGCCGTGAATGATTCTCCCCCGCCGCTCCCTGAATCCAAGTTGAGCACAGCTCACTGGACTGTGCCATTACAGGCGCACGGGGGGAGTCCAGGACCACACACACACTTCATTTTTTTTAGATGAATGCACATATAAATAATAATAATTAAAAAAAATCCAGCGTTTTTGTTTAAATATATTTTAAATTTGGCTATGAAACATATTTGTCTGGTAGTGATCATGCTCTCGATCTTTTTGTTATAACTTTTGGTGTTACATTTTAAGTTTTTACAACTTTCCTAAAAATAAGTCCCTAAAGACAATACCTAGACCTTTTCTTGCTGAAATTTCGTTCATTGCTGAATCTCCTAACTTATGAATAATAAAAATAACAGTAATTATTATTATTATCATTGTTAATATTATTAATGATTAATATAATAATAAATATTATATTAAACAACCAATAACTGGGCTGCACCTTGTAGAACATCCGCTGTGTAAAACATATGCTGGATAAGTTGGCAGTTCATTCCGCTGTGGTGACCCTTGATGAATAAAGGGACCAAATGAAAATAAGGGAATGAATAATGATGTTTTTTAAAGTTTATAATATTTTTCTTAATGATGGATGCTTTGTAAAGATTTTCTCTCTCTCTTTTCCAACTTGTGTTACTGTATTTTCTCTTCAATGCATTTGTTATTTTTCTTAAAGGGATAGTTCATTTAAATACCCAACACATTCTTTAAATTTAGGCCTATATTTTTCATTTGAACATTTTGTGTATATGTTAAATTTCTTTAGGTCCTTTAATATTCAAGTGTTTAATTTGCAAATAAGAAAATCAGTGACAATCTCTAATCATAAAGAAATAAAAACGCGAGGAAATTAAACTATTTATTAATATAGTTTGGCAATTTAGTTGTTGAGACATTTGATAAACACTGTAAGTGTCATATATAAATTGAACTGAAATTAAACAATATTTTGTATTGTTAAAAAGTTTGAAAAATTAAATGATGAAAACATACTAAAGTAAAGTTCACAGTTCTTTATGCAGCTGAAGTAATATATATGGAATTTCATGAGTAAAACATATGGCAGAATAATTTGGCCGTTCATTCTTCTGTGGGGAGTGAGTATTAGCTAAATAAATGTTATAACAAATAATAAATAAATTACAGTGTACATAATACATCTTTAACTAATAATAAAGCTATATTTTCCAGATAGTCTACAGAACAAACCTTCATTATTTAATAACTTGCCTAACTGCCCCAACCTGCCTAGTAGGCAAATATTATTTACTGTCATAATGGCAAAGATAAAATAAATTATTAGAAATGAGTTATTAAAACTATTATGTTTAAAAATGTTTTGAAGAAATCTTCTCACAGTTAAACTGAAAACTGAATATATAGGCAGCATGGTGGCGCAGTGGGTCGCCTCACAGCAAGAAAGTCGCTGGTTCGAGCCCCGGCTGGTTCAGTTGCTGTTTCTGTGTGGAGTTTGCATGTTCTCCCCATGTTGGTATGGGTTTTCTCCAGGTGCTCTGGTTTTCCCCACAAGTCCAAAGACATGCATTATGGGTGAATTGGGTAAGCTAAAAATTGTCAGTACTGTTTGTGTGTGAATGAGAGTGTGTGGGTGTTTCCCAGTGATGGGTTGCAGCTGGGAGGACATCCGCTGTGTAAAACATATGCTGGATAAGTTGGCGGTTTATTCCGCTGTGGTGACCCCAGATTAATAAAGAGACTAAGCCGAAAAGAAAATGAATATATATATATATATATATATATATATATATATATATATATATATATATATATATATATATATATATATATATATATAAAATAATAATAACAATAAATAATAAAAGTGAAATAAAAAAATTATGATTAATTTTAACATAGTTTTGTTGAACTAATAGTTTGGATAACCGACTTATATAATCTGATTCCATAATTCGTATTATTATGATATATAATCATTGGATTCTTTTATTCTAATAATTCAAGTGTTTTTTAATTATTATTTTGCTTAATTTATTAATGCTGCTCATTTATTAAATATTTTTATTTTATGTGGTTTTAATATTTTTTCTCCAAACATTTCTACTGGCGCCTAGCAGAACTTGGCCAACTGGGGTTCCTCGGATGGACCCCAGTATGAACACCTCTGGATTAAAACAATGGAAAGATCTTTGATTTATCCTTCTTATCATAAAAATGTGTGTGTTTTTTTGTAATTCTTATGCATGCATGTAAGCTATGTCTGGATGTTTGTACTGTCATTTTTATTTTTAATTGCAATTTTAGAACACAGAACATACAACAAATATAACAACAAATATACTGACATCAAAACAAATACAATATAAAAAAAAAAAGAAAAAAATACAATTATTCAAAGACAAAATTTAAGGCTTTAAAATGATTAAGTTCTTTTTTTCTTTGGTATTTTTTGTTTCTTTTACCGTGCATAGGTAGTGACCTATTTCTGTTTTAAAGTGAGTAAAATTTGTTTTTTTCACTGCCAATTTACATTTATGAATAAAAATGTTGCATATATAATGAGCAATATTTGTACTGTCATGCTACTTATGTTAAAGGTATGTCCCCTAAGCCCCGCCCTCATGCTTCTGACGCAAGAGACGGGACTCCCTTGCCAACTCTTCATGTCATTGAAAGTAGCACAAAGCGGAGTCTGTCAAATAAACCATTTAACGTATATCACAAATAATGAGAGGTCCTCCATTAAAATAATCCGTATGTTTGTGTCGCAAGCTCAGGATATGGTTTTAAAGTATTTTCCTTGCTGTACCGTCCAACGCAAAATGACAATACAGTCTGCAGTGGAGCTGTCCAATAAAATGTCAGGATAAATGTTTTACGGGCCAATCAGAATTCGTTTTACTCTTGCATGCCTCAAATAGCTCTTACTTAACCGTCTAACTCTGCGGCAACATATTTAGCGTTATTGTAAAACACCAATATTCCGTTTAAAGATGTTTTACTGGATTTGCCGTAAAGATGGAAACACAAACAAGGCCCTTTCTTTCATCTAGCATCAGGTGAGTGAGCGATAGCAGCAGTATTTTAGCATAGTTCAGTCCAATATGGTTCATACAATGATGATGTGTCAGTAACTCATATCGCACACTTCATGACCGATTCAATCATTTATTGTGTGAAATACTCGATCAGCTCGTGTTTTAGTGGATTATGTGATTTCCCGGTGTACATCACAGTGTTTGTTTTGGTTTGTATTTATTGTTGTCCCAGGCTGACGTCGAGTGAGTCAGAAATTAGCATTTTCCAAATGTTTAACGGTTAAATCATACATATAAATAAAATATTAAAGTGTGCATTCACGATCGTATAATTAATGCTCATTAATATCCTGAACCGAATGCTGTAAAACCGAGGCTGAAGCCATATTTAGCTGATGGAGGAGGTATTTGTTAGGTGTCAAACTACATCAGCTCTCTCACACTTGACAATGATCACTGTGTTTTTAGCTGTTAGCTATGTGTGCTTTTTAATACCATGTCCATTGATAGTTTTGGTAACACTTTAGTTTAGGTCACAACTCATGCTATTAACTACTGGCTTATTACCTGCCTATTATTAAGACATAAACTGTCTTTAGTAGTTATAAGGATAAAGGTAAAGATGGTTTTATATTGGGATATTCAGATATTCTCCTAAATAATATAATTTCAGAGAAGTATTCTCTGCAAATTCTAAATAGGGAAATCATATTAGCAGCAAATGACTATGAAAGTACAACATTGTTCAGTCAATTAAATAGTGTTAATGTTGTTTGGAAGTCATACTTGCATGCTAATTCAGATCGAATATTCAAAGTACTATGGTAAACAATAGAGAAACTGCTAAAAGAACGAAAGTGCGAATAAAAAAGCAACTTTACCTCTTTCTTATTCTGCATCCTTAATCCTGTCCAAAAGCTAAACACAACTTCTACCTTACTACTATCTATTAATAAACAGGTTATTAGTGGTTTATTAAGCTAGTTGTGTTAGTTAATGGTTTCTTAATACTGGGAATCGTGACCTAAACTAAAGTGTTACCATAGTTTTTTTATGAAATGTTTATGTAACGTTATTTGCATTACACCTCACTACGAAATTGTATTATTCTTGCCATTATGTTTTTAAATTGAGGTAAAGTTGGCTTTATATTCGCACATTAGAACTTTCTCCTTGATAATGTAATTTCAGAAAAGTATTACTGGCAAATTCTAAATAGGGAAATTATATTAGCAGCAAATGACTATGAAAGTACAACATTGTTCACCGTCAATTAGTTTGGAAGTCAAACTTGCATGTTAATTCCGATCGAATATTCAAAGTACCATGGTAAAAAATAGAGAGACTGCTAAATGAACGAAAGTGCGACTATAAAACCCACTTTACCTCCATATGCATCCTTAATCCTGTCCAAAACCTAAACACAACTGCTACCGTACTATCTAATAATAAAAAGTTAATTAGTGGTTTATTAAGCTAGTTGTGTTAGTTAATGGTTTGTTAATACTGGGAATTGTGACCTAAACTAAAGTGTTACCATAGTTTTTTTTTTTATGAAACGTTTATGTAACGTTATTTGCATTACACCTCACTACGAAATTGTATTATTCTTGCCATTATGTGTTTAAAATTGAGGTTAAGTTGGCTTTATATTTGCACATTAGAACTTTCTCCTTGATAATGTAATTTCAGAAAAGCATTACTTGCAAATTCTAAATAGTGAGATCATATTAGCAGACATGACTGTCTAAGTTTGACACTGTTTACTGTCAATTAAATAGTTCTAATGTTGTTTTGAAGTCATAATTAAGTGCGATTTCAGACCCAATATTCAAATTAGCGTGGTAAACAATATAGGGAATGTTAAAATTAATAAATGTGTGAATATAAAACCATTGTCAATGTCAAACTACCTCTGCTCTTTTACATTTGGCTATGATGGCTGTGTTATTAGCTGTTAGCTATGTGTGATTGGAAATTGTATTATACTTGCCATAATTTTTTTTAAATTAGGTAAAGTTGGCTTTATATTCAGACATTAGGACTTTCTCCTTGATAATATAATTTCAGAAAAGTATTACTTGCAAATTCTAACTAGGGAATCCATATTAGTAGTTGATGACTATCAAAGTACGACACTGTTTACTGTCAATTAAATAGTGCTGATGATTTGAAGTCATACTTTAATAACATTTCAGACCCAATATTCAAATTATCGTGGTAAACAATATAGGGAATGTTAAATTTAATGAATGTGCAAATTATTATTAAATTATTATTCCTGACATCTTTTGTTTTCATTGAGGTAAAGTTGGTTTTCTATTCGCACATTAGGACTTTCACCTTGATAATGTAACTTCAGAAAAGTATTATTTGTAAATTCTAAATGGGGAAATCATAGTAGTCGATGACTAATTTCTGTTTTCTTTCTTTTTAGGGACCTTTTGCAATTATGGAGGCCTAAATGTTGAATAGATTTGGGGGGAAGGAGTCTTTCCCCTCAAAGTTGGTGGACTATTTGAATGGACTATAAAGAACTGAAGGATTTGCCTTTTGTAAAATACAACACACATTAGAAGTTAACTTATTTTTGAGTCAACTGGAATATATTTATAAGATTTTGTACAGATTTGTTTTGTATTTCCTTTGATGCTGACGATAGTTCCAAATGTGTTGTGGAATGCGTGGCTGATATGGTGGACTGAGATGAGCTAGATCTTCAGTCTGGGGCCGCTAGGGTGCCGTGGAACCTCAACACATGCACAATTCTAGCGCCCCAAATTCACCAATCCATAACACATTCAGTATATTTTTTTATTATTGCTATTATTTTAAATTTCTTTCCATTGTAGTTGTTTCAGGGAAATAATTGCTTGGTAAGTCTGAGAAGTTTAACCATTAAGCAAATATTGTGTGGGGTTTGGGTTATTTTTTGGGTTTTAGTTTTGCGGGTGGGAAGCAAAAATGAATCTGGGAACTCCAGATTGCACACCGAAGTGCCGTTCTGAAAGGCACGCGGATGAAGTGATCTCAGCTTTGACCAGCGGTTCAGAGGCCTGTCTGCGGGCCTTCCTGTCTGTCCACTGTCACAATTCGGCTACTCTGCGGGATGAGTTCGGACGCACAGCTCTCCACCTCGCAGCCTCCATGGGAAAGCGGGAACTGCTTCAGTGGCTTCTGGACTGTAAACATGCTGACCTGTTGGCGAAGGACAAGGAGTCTGGCTGGACTGCACTGCATCGCAGCGCCTTCTACGGGCAAATTCACTGCCTCATAACCCTCATCAAGGTGAGAGCTGATGTCGATACAGTATAGACCACTTCAATGTGGCAATTGTCACTGGCCCACGAACATTTCCTGTTTGTTGTCAAACTAACCAACACGAAATAGGTTAGGACCATTGTTTTTTGTTTACATCCCTCAAAATGGTCTTAGGAAGAAATGATTTAATTCAGATATACATTAGAGCAGTCTTTCCCAACGCTGTTCCTGGAGAAACACCAATAGTACATATTTTGTATGTCTCCCTTCTTTAACTTCAGGTTTTGGAGTCTTGTTATGTTTTAATGAGTTGATTTCAGGTGTATTTGATTAGGGAGAGGTTGAAAATAAGTACTGTTGGTGTGCAGGGTTGGGTAACACTCATAGTCTGTAAAATATACAGTCTATGAGTGTTGCACAACCCTTTCTCCATAAGACTTTCACCAGAAGAAAAAATATTATCAGACATATTGTGAACATTTTCTTGCTCTGTTAAACATTATTTGGGAAATAATTAAAAAAGGAAGAATAATTCAAAGGGGGTCTAATAATTCTGACTTCAGCTTTATATGTAATTGTCTGTATTGCAGCCTTATTTGACGTAGTGACGTCACCCATAGGTTTTTGAAGAGCGCAAAAGAAGCCACAAGTAGGCGCGGCCAACCATTATTAGACCCCCTGTTTAATTCTTTCCCCAATTTTTGTTTAACGGAGAGAAGATTTTTTTTTAACACATTTGTAATCATATTAGTTTTAATAACTCATCTCTAATAACTGATTTATTTTATCTTTGCCATGATGACAGTAAATAATATTTTACTAGATATTTTTCAAGACACTTCTATACAGCTTAAAGTGACATTTAAAGGCTAAACTAGGTTAATTTTATTAACTAGGCAGATTAGGGTAAATAGGCAAGTTGTTATAAAGCGATGGTTTGTTTTGTAGACAAAAAAAAGCTGAAAGGGGCTAATAATTTTGTCCTTTAAATGGTTTAAACAATTCAAAACTGCTTTTATTCTAGCCGAAATAAAACAAATAAGACTTTCTCCAGAAGAAAAAAATATTATCAGACATACTGTGAAAAGTTTCTTGCTCTGTTAAACGTTATTTGGGAAATAATTAAAAAAGAAGAAAAATTCAAAGGGCGTCTAATAATTCTGACTTCAACTTTATATGGAATTGTCTGTATTGCTGCCTTTTTTGATTTATTTTGATTTTTTTGCAATTAGTTTAATGACGTTGTAAACAATCAACAGTCTTCATGATAATGAAAATTTTGAAACTGTGATACTAACCATCAACAAGTTGACAGTAGTTTACCTTAAACCACTAATATACAAAGTCATTTAATTAAGTTAAATGACACAAGCACACAAATTTATATCACAGTTGGTTTTGTTGCTGTTACAGAGTGAGAAATTGCACACTTCACCATTTAAAGATCCCATGAAGTGCTTTGAAATGTAAATTTTTTTAATTTGATGTTTGACATAATCTTTACTGAAAAACGTAGAGAGGGCGGGATATAGAGTAGCTCCTCCCCTTTAAAAAAACATCTATTAGCGATTTGTTTTATCATAGCTCTGCCAGTGAGAGTGGTTGAGCTCAAGTGCATCAAATGAAAAGTAAATGAACAGCGTATTAAAGGGGGCGGGGGATGTCAGACACTAGAGAGCATTTGATTGGTCAAGATTTGATGAGTAACTGAAATAAAAGGTGACGTGAAATAAACCATTGATCCATTTAGCCGGAAGTGGCAAGCTACAAGTTTTACATGTTTATATTTTCTAAATGCAAATTTGTGTGATTGTTTTGTACCACACTAGCTTACAAATATACTTGAAGACTAACATACTGATACTAACATCTAAATAACGTTACTTTAATTTCATTGGACCTTTAAAACAAATTACAAAAATGTTCATTTTCCATTCAAAGCTGGTGGATTTTTGGAAGTTTTATATCACGTATGTGGCATGAAAGTCAGCACGAAAATGAACTTGACTCTCTATTGTCATGCATATCTGAATGAAAAGGTCTTAAAATGCAGGTTGGGAATTGATTTTGTTCATGGAGTATGGACGCAATGAGTAAATAATGTTAATTGGCCTCCTGGCTGATATATTTGAGAGCCACTGCAGGTTTTAAAACGCATTGAACTGTGGAACGGGAATCACCAGGGCTGCTTTATATTCTCCATCCATTCCATTGGTTTATTGGCTTGCATGGTTGTCTTTGATTCAAATGTGTTTGGGTCATACTTTAGAAAGGCTTCTGTTTGAATTTATTTGTTTAAAGTCATTACATTTGAAGGACTCCAGTGCATTAATTGTAATCTTTACACTTTTTATTATACTGTTATTCAAACCACTACCAGTTTTTCAACAAACAATATTTAATCTTTTTAAATGTAATTAAATGTAATATATTAAATGTTTGCGTTCCAGCGTGGAGGATCGCTGTCCATGCAGGATAAGGAGGGTCTTTCTGTGCTGGACCTGACCATGAAGGACCGTCCAGCGCATGTTGTGTATCAAAACACTGGTAATTAAATTGGTTCCATTTCCTCACTACTATTCATTTTACTGTACCAACTCTCATTTATAACATTGTTCGCTTTAAGATATTTTTTTCATTTTTGTCAGTCTTCCTCTTCAATATCAGTGTTATAAAAAACTTTTGAGAAGTATCTCTTGTTTTCATGTAGTAAAAGCATAGTAAGACTTTACATTAAGGTTAAGGCATTAGTAAATATGGATTACCACATCTGTTAACCATTACTCAATCTATATTTATGTTAACTAAACATATATTAGCATGTTATTTAATATATATATAAAGGGGACCTATTATGCAAAAATCACATATAAGAGGATTAGGGTGCTTTCACACTATCACTTTTGGTCCGCACCCGGGTTCATTTGACGTCATAGTACGGTATGTTTAGCTAGTGTGTGAACGTCTGCAGAAACACTTTGGCCCCATTTACACTAGTGCATTTTAGTTCTAAAACGGCGTTTAAGATCATAAACGATCCGCGTCCACACTAGCTTTTCACCTAGCGTCTCTGAACATATCTCCGTCCACACTACGCCACCAAAAACGTATATCACGTGACCATTCGCGCACTCTGGGCATGCGCGTTCTAGTATAAAAAAAAAGGCATTTGGTTACTGTTAGTCAACTACCGCCGGTTGAACATTAAACACGATGGCAAAGAAAGCGAGGTCGAGTTGTTACTAAACGTAACAAATGAATAACTGCACAATGACGCCTAAAACAGACAATAGTGCAAACAACGCTCCCATTTCTGTGCCCATGTTGTTGTTTACAGTACTGTCTTCCGGTAGCGTTAAAGCCATGTGTTATAGTCATGTGATAGGGGCTTGACGAATAAGGGAAGGATACGCAATGACACAAAAGCCCCAATCAGGTAGCGAATCTCAGCAGCCCCGCCTCAGTATTCAGATGTCTCCGTTTTTCCTCATCCACACTGAGACAGAGCAGCAGCGTTTCAGAATGAAAACAGGCTCTCCAGCGTTTTCAAAACGCTCCGTTTTCGGCGCTCGAGAACTCCGGCGTATTGTGGACGAATGGCGTAACCGTAGCAAAACTTATGCGTTTTCAAACTAAACGCATTAGTGTAAACAGGGCCTTTGATTCACATTCTCCCTTTGTGTGTGTTATCAGAAGGGAAAAGCCCCGCCCATCAATAATAATTTCTCTCTCATTAGCATTGACGGCCCTAAGTGAGAAGCAGCCGTCCGCCAATAGAATTTTGAATCTGCTGCTATGGTACCACTTGGACATTTATAGCTCCACCCTTTTCAAAAGAGAGGGCTGGGAATACAATCTCATTTAAATTTAAAGTGACAGTCACCAAAAACGGCACAATAGGATTAAAGCCTAAAATGGAGCAGTTTCAAAGAGTTATAAAACATTATCTTTGCGGTATTTTGAGCTGAAACTTCACTACACGTGGTAGGAGCGTCAGAGACTTGTTTTGCATCTTGTAAAAGAGGGCATAAAAGGTCCCCTTAAATGTTAACTAACTCATATTTTAATGTATCTCTTTACATTTGTTAATTGATAGGTCATGTTTTCTAAAGCATTAACTCGTGAATTAGACACTAAATATGTAATGTTAATGTGAACTCAAATATAGTACGTTTTGGTAACTGTTTATATGTATAAGTATTTGGCAGTCCTTCATCACTCTTATTTATTGAGTGGAACATAACAGCATGCAAGTTATTCAAATAAAATATGTTAAATATGTTTACTTAAATCAATACTTGTCACAGGTCAGGTTTCTCTATGTTTATAAATTCTTCAAAGTGTAATACTTTGATGAACTGTAGTGTAATACTTCCAAAGAAGCATGATTATCTCCTTATCTCATAGTAAAATCTTAGTTTTCTAGACATTTATTCATCCTTTTTGAGTTGTTTAAATGGTGTAAATCTGAAGACTGATGAAGACCCTAATGGTGTATATACCACGAGACTTTAAAAGCTTAATGGTGCTATTGACCTTAATCTTCGAGTATGAGCAGATGCAGCCATTTGAATCTTTTTGGCTCAAGACTTCTGGTCTTGTTCGCTTCTATTCATTTTTAGATGTTAAAAACAGCTCGTTATGCTGCTTTGTTGCAAATTAATATATTTTATAATCATATTATTCTCCTTTTTATCTATAGTCATGAACACACTTGTTTGTAGAGCAAGTAGTTTGACCGTTTTCTGCCGTTTATTATTCCTAGTCATTTCCCCCATAAGTTTTAAAACAATTGCAAAAACAAGCGCACTTCCACATTGCAGAATAAGATCAATAAATTGGGCTACTAATAAAGTGGAGGCTTGCACTCAGAAACAAATGGCAGATGAACAAATGGATCATAGTTAGGCTTTATTGATTTTAGTCTTCTGTCGGATCTCATTCCAGACCCTACTGAAGTGTACACTTGGGGGAACAACACCAATTTCAGCTTGGGACATGGAAACCAGGAGAGCAGACAGCATCCTGAGATCGTGGATCTGTTTTCAAGATCTGGAATCTATGTGAAGCAGGTAAATATTAAGGTTTATAGTGTCTTTAAAGTTAATCATATTCAATATATTTATTATGTTCTTTTTTTGTACAAGACATCTTAATTTCAAGCAAATATGGTTTGAACTGTGAGAGTCAAAAAATAAATCAATATTTATTTATTTTTTACATTTTTAAAGTGACAACAAAGTAATCAAAAATTTTAATTAATAATAAAGGATTTAAAGTGTTCAGTTAATCAGTGTTTGGTTTCAGGTCATATTGTGCAGTCCTATTGTTTGTAAGAGCTCAACAGTGCTTACTGATGTAGATAATACCTTCCTTTGGAGTGGACTTTGTAACTTGGCAGATCTTTTTCATGCTCAGTATCGGCGCATTAAATTAAGTTGCTCATTCAGGCTGAAGTTTAATTTAGTTTAATATCTATTTTGTCTGCTGGCTTTTGCCTTTAGATGTTTTCAGCAGTGATAATATGGACACTCTTAAACTTGTAGTCCTTCTGTTGGAAACTCAGAAGCAAGGAGAAGACTTTAAGGTATCTTCAAGCAGGATTCTTTATTCAGAACTTGCTGATGACATCCAAGTCTAACTAAGGGCTGTGTTAGGTGGAACGTGCTTTTTGTGTTATGCTGTGTTCACACCAGATGCGGAACGCGCAGATAAATCGCGCTATTCGCACGTAAATAGCCGCGTGAACATTTGAGTTTACTCGCTTCATTCGCGCGCCAAATCCGCTTCATTCACGCGTCAAAATCACTTCAGAACAAACGCAGATTCGCGTAATGGGCAGGGCTTCTGTCTGCCCGGTGACTCTAGCTTCATTGCTAAATGGCTGACATGGATTTTATGCAGAAAATAACAGTGTTTATGTGCTTTATGAAGACTGAAAAACAGCGTCGATACGTTTAGGGTCGTGTCTGAGTCCACTTCATCCTTTCAGAGGTGCATCCAGCTCTGTGAGCTCATAAACTCCTCCAGAAACTGAACCTGGCTGACGGAGGCTTTCAGCGGTGCTTCTGACTGAGCCCAGCCCAGTTTAATAAACTTCTTGTCGGTGTCGGCTAGAGGATTCCCCCTGGGGCACCCACAAAAGGCGATAAATCACAATCACGCCCCCACAAGAGCAAGCTCCTGATTGGTTAACGCGGCGCGAATGTCAGCTGAAGTTCAGATTTTCGAACTTGAGTGATTTGATGCGTTAAGCGCATCAAACCCGCAAAACGCTCAATCCGCGCGTATTGTGCCATTCACGCGTATCGATCCATTCACACCGCGCAATTCGCGTCATTTGTGCGTGTCGCGCCACAGAATGTCTATTCACGCGTTTGCATTGACTTAACATGTAAATTACTTGCGCTTGATGCGCGTTCCGCGTCTGGTGTGAACGTAGCATTAGGAGGAATCTTTTTGAATCATTTTCTAATGGCTGCAAATGTCTTGAACATTTGTTATGTGCGCTGCTTGGCTTTCATTTAACTGGCTGCTGTGCCTCGTGCTTTTGCCATTGCGCTCTGTGCGCCTGTATTAAAAAAAAAAAAAGCCAACTCTAAAGCAGAAAAAGCGTGCTATGTCTGCTGCATCCATTTTCATTGTCCAATCAATTGAAAAGCAGAGGCAGAATTTCCATTGAGGTGACAGCAGTGTTTGTCTTGTCAAGATAAGTGGTTGCCTATGGTAACAAATTCCCACCTTAAATACTGTGGTCGCAAATAGAAAAAAAATGGGCGTAAATCAAAATATTGACATTGTGTATAAAATTATAATGCATTGGTCCTTAATCGTGGATCAATTGTTACCGGCCTGCACAAGATATCATTAATTACGTCCATTTTATTTATTATGCGAGTCATTTTGAAAAATGACCATATTCTCTCACTTACATCTCGGTCACTTGAGCGCCCAAATGTAACCCATAAGCAGCAAAATGAGTAATAAACAGACGTCTTTAGGAAGTTTCTTTG
The DNA here is from genome assembly GCF_049306965.1 of Danio rerio. Classification (NCBI taxonomy): domain Eukaryota; kingdom Metazoa; phylum Chordata; class Actinopteri; order Cypriniformes; family Danionidae; genus Danio; species Danio rerio. The sequence continues at coordinate 5,058,259 of NC_133191.1, forward strand.
CTAGGGGGAAAAGGCCCAGTAAAGGACCCACGAACTGCCCAGGAATGGATCCGCAACGCATTTGTCAACAAATCAGGTGAATCCACCTGTTCAGGAAGATCAGCTGATGGAGATAGCAAATGACAGCGGCCTTTTAGGGGCCGTTCACATATCACGTCTTTAATAGACTTCGCACAAGTTCGTTGTGGAGGTGACGCTCTAACACTTTTCAGACCAGACACAACCAGTTGAATGAATCCTGCGAGTGCACTGCGAGTCACGTGACAAGAATTGACTGATCAGCTTTAGCTTATATGGAATATATACATTTTGGTAGACTAATCAGCTCAGACAAACTCAAAACACCCGAACACTGCACTGCTTTATCCTTTCCATATATAAAAAAATGGAAAAACTATTTTGTCTTAACGTGTTTTTATTTTTGATTCGCGTTCATTATGGCCTTGTTGTTTTTTACGGTGCTTTTACACCCGTAAATCGATTCAGTTGTTCCGAAACAGAGATTACAATTGTTACATTGTTGTTCTTGGAGCGGTTCGCTTTCACACTGCAAAGTTTCTAATCGGACCAAAAGAGCTAAAACAAGTCACGTGCGAGTAAACTCTCCTCACATTGGTCAGAGTGTCAGGGTTTATTTTGCAGAGTCCCGCTCAGCTGTCAGGAGAGGTGGTGGTTTGGTGGTGATTGAGAAGGTTTGCGCGCGTGCGACATGTCTGAGGAGAGACTTGGTGGGGAGGGGTGAGAAGGGTGCGGGACGATGCCTTTTTGAGGACTGCGAGGGAGACGCGAGATTAGCGGGAGATCATCACTCATTTGCGGGCATCCGGAGACTCGCAAAACTTCCCGCCTTACTCATAATTCTCTTTTCATATAGTCGTATGCCTATATTACATATTCATAAAACACTGTGATATAACCGCGCTTGGATCGGATCGCTTACTCACTGCAATCGAACCGCTCCAGGGTTCGTTTCAATCGAGGGGAATGGCGCGGAACAGAGCGCGATTGCCCTGTTCACATATGCCAAACGAACCGCGTTAACTGGGCAAACGAGACATGATCCGAAACAAAAGTGTAGGTGTGAAAGCACCCTTAATCTGCGTTTAGTTTCTGGTGTTGCATGTTATTATTTTCCACGTGATGTCAATATTTTGATTTATACGCACTATTTTTTTTCGCAACCACAATACTTTAGGTGGGAATTTGATCCCATAGTTGCTTAGCGACATAAAAAGCACAGTGCTCTTTTTTTTTTTTCTTGTCAACAAAAAAGGCAGCATTGCTGGGCAGCAACTCAATCAGCTGCCTATTGTGCACGAGCACTACTGCTGTAATGGTCTGCCTCTGCTTTCATTTAATTGGACAATGAAAATAGAAGTGTCTAGCATTGCATGCTTTTTCTGCTCAAACTTTTTTTTCAGATGCTCAGAGCATAATTCAAAAAACGTGTGGTGCAGCAGCAGGCGGTTACCTGAGGCACGCAGCGTGCAAAACACTCATCGCCATTAGAAAACCTTTAAAAAAAGTGCCTTTGATTGTGAAAAGTTTGTTTAAAGTGATCGGCCACGAGATGCGAGGCATTATTAAGCGTAATGCGTCCGTCCAGAGTTTGTTTACTTGAAAAACAATAGAAAATTAGCACGTTCTGTGTAAACCACCCCTTACACTGTAATTATACACTGTGCTTAAAGGTGGAGACAGAATTAGCATGAACATTTGAACAAAGAATGTAAAAAAAATATATAAAAAGATGAAAGGCTCTTGTATGGACTGATGTTTCACCCACACTGATCTAATCACCAAAATTGAGTCTCTCAGACATTTGCATTATCACAGATTTACACTTAGGAGTGTTGCACTGACAACATCTCCACTTGAAAGTTAGCAGGGGAACTAATAAAACTTTAAAGACAGTCACAGTGACCTGACTCATTCAACATAAAAATAGAGGAAAAACAGGCCAAGCAAAAAAAAAAAAAATAAATTAACTTAATGAATGTACCATGCTTACAGTATTAAAAAACCACCAGCTATTTTTACATTTTATTTCTCCACTTCTGCTGATGAGGCATTTAGCGTTTTGAAATCTTCCCCTGCATTCCCCGTGGTGCGTTCAGTCTAGCAGGGCCTAAATCTCCCCAGGGTTGTGTGTGACAACAAGAGGACGGTAAAAAAAAAAAACAGAGGACTTGCTGGTGTTGTCTTGATAACAGGCTCCTCACTGGGACCTGCTTAAAAACAAACATCTCAAAGGGTCTTTGCAAACCACCTGAGGAAACTTAGACCTCTTTGTTTCCCTGTAAATTGCTCTTGAAAATGAATTCCCTCAAGGATGAAAATGACCTTCCTGCTGTTGAAGAGACTCTCTTTGTGCTGGACCTTGCACATGTTGCAGATGTCACTCCTCTTTTTCACCACAGAGTTTCCAGTGCTGGTTTGAAGCCAAATTTTTGTCTTTCGGCACCCAAAGCACTAGCTTTGAACCTAGAAGAGTGGTTCTCAAAGGGATAGTTCACCCGTTTCTCACCCTTCACAATTCTTTTTTGGTCTGTTGAACACTAAATATATTTTGAAAAATTCTGGTATTCATTGTCCTGCATGGTGGTTGTTTATGTCTATGGAAGTCAATGGTTGCCAGCAACCAGCATTCTTCAGAATGGCAGTTCGTAATATGCTTTCTTCAGCATTCTTGCGTCCTTGAGTTCTCGTGTAACGTCATCAACCGATAAAGTTCAGTTCCAAAACTCAAGACTGGAAGAACGAAGGGCGCTTGAAAGTTCCCGAATGCGTTCTTGATATTGAGGATGCAGACTTGAACGCAAAATTAGCTTTAGAAGTCTCAGAAGTAATTTCGGCTGAATAAAGGAGGTGTGAAGCGCAGCATTTTATATACAGTAGATTTATTATTGAAGTTCATATATATATATATATATATATATATATATATATATATATATATATATATATATATATATATATATATATATATATATATATATATATATATATATATATATATATATATATATATACTTTTTTTTTGTCTCAGGAGTTTCACTAAATGAGACTTAATTGTAATAGAGGCCTAAACGCATTAAGGGTGTTAATTTGCTGAAATTCATATTAAAATGTATATTTATATTGTGCAAAGTATATTTGTAAGGTTTTTATGCATAGTATATTTTGTGAAAAGGGGGGAAAACATTAAATCAGGTATTAATTCTGTAATGTTTAAATAATTTCTGTTAAAAACACATGATCATGTGACCACCAGGCAGTGTTAATTTCATTGCTGAAAAAAATTCATCAAAATTTTTGTGACGAACCAGTTTTAACAAAAAAAAAAAAAAACTATACAATAAAAAACGAAATAAAAATTAAGTGATGACGACAACTATAATAAAAAAAAATACTAATATTTTTGTTGACTAATAAAAACAACACGAGAATGTGATTGAGGAATGTGTTATATGTTGCATATTATCATTTACCAGTCAAATATCATTACTTATTTAATCAGTGCTATAGCTGAGCACCAACTACTGTTATACCAATTACAAGAGTAAAGCTTGGTAGACTGACATTGCAAAGTGGACTTTAACTATTTTAAGCCCTTTCAAAGATTTATTGGCTTAAAACTGTTCAACAGACTGGTTAAAAAGACTTCTTAACATGTTAAAATAAAGGATTTGCTAAATATTTGCACGCTCCTGCATTTTCAGTATGGCTACTGTTTTAAAATGTGGATTGATTGCCGACACATAATTTTACATATTACTTATGATATAAATAAACAATGCATATTTAATTTTTGGTCTTCAATGAAAGGGCTTTATTTTAATAATACAGTTTTATAAAATTTTAAATTAGAATATTTTATATAAATAAATGTATACAATGTTTTAATAAAATTACATTTAAAGTAAACCAATTAGTAAACTAAATCAAGAATAAATTTAGTCGACTAAAATCTTATGAAATTAAGTCGACTAAAATGATTCAGAAGACTAAAATATGATTGAAAATAAATGGAATTTTAGTCAAAAGACTACGACTAAAACGAAATCAAAATTTGCTGTCAAAATTAACTGCCATTAGGAAGAACGCAGCATCTCATTTCTCAGGACACGTTCTCTGTTTTAGTGCTTTCCTCAGTTCGTTCCTTTGAGGTAACGTGGCAAGAACGGTCTCAACAAGAATACGAGTTTGTTCTCAGCGTTCTTGCAATTGAGAAACAGCCAAATATCTTGTTTTGTGTTCAACAGAAGAAAGAAACTCCAGCATTAGACCCACATGAGGGATAAAAAAGAGAGATAAAGGGATTATTTAGCCAAATGAAATTTAAGTCCTATTGGACTAGAAGTAAGAACCACTTGTGTCATGGGCTGAGGGTGGGATAACTGTGATCAACCGGATTAACTAAAACTCGTTTGAGTGCAGTATTTAAAATAACCGTGGAATATCGCTTCTAATCGACCAAATTTAATTTACGGCACTGTAGAAAACATTTTAGGGGAGTGTTCACCTAAGCGTAAGGAAAGTGTGAGTGTACGTCACTACCTTAACTATTTTTAACACAATTTCAGCTTGCGCTTCTTTGTCATCTGTCGTTGATAGACAACCATCAACCGTTTTCTCAGTGGATGACAAACTAACAAAACATTGCTGCAAGTATTCTATAACAAGTATTCCTTCTAACAAAGCAGCTTCTCAGACGAACCGACAATAGCACTGGCTCTAGCAGGTTGCACACCAGAAGCGCCGCTCGGCGGGGCGCCGCGCAGCGCCACGCAGCGCCATGCATTTTAGAATTCTAAACATAGGTTTCTATCAGGATACACACTCCGGCGCCGCAAGTCGGCGGCTGTCTGCGGCACCCGGCGACGGCTCAGGACGCAGTTCATTTTTCAGCCGCGCCACAGAGCGCCATCTGATTAGTTTCATGTTAAATATCATTCGAATGTGCGCGTCTGGTGTGCGAAACTTTAAACTGTCATGTGCGCGCCGTGTCGCGGCGCCGAGTGGCGCTTCTGGTGTGCGACCTGCTTCTGAACTAGCACCTTGCTCATGCTGGTGGAAACGGCCTATCGGTGAACGCTAGGGTGACTTTCACTGCTTTGGCATAGTTGACCCTGAAAGCTCGGCTCATGCCAACATCATGCTTTTAACGGTGGATAAGTTTCCCTTTTTTCCATGGTCAAAGCGGGGACTCATTTGCATTTTGGATTGATAACCAGCATGTGCTCATATGTGGATGGGGAAATGTGATCCAGTAGTGTTGCATGATCCCATTGTCACCCCTTTCATTTGGGATTTGGACATTTTTGAAAGGAGAAGAGGTTAAAGACGTGATCGATGTGAACATGGTAACCAAATCTGTCAACCATTTAAAGCTCGCGTCTGGCCCTCTGAAAAGAAGTATTTTGCACATCATTGTTGAGTTGTTGAGTGCGTGTACTTACATTCATCTAATTAATTTCTGAAGTGCAGCTCAGTCCTTTTAATTTTACAATGCTCATTGTGATGGCGGATCCTGTTTCCTGACCCTTTCATCGGCACTTTGATGCCCCCCTTTACATGGAAAGAGAGCGCATTGTGACCCGCCGCTCTGTTCTGCAGATGCTTTCAGTTAAATATTAAAATATTCATTCAAGAATAATGGCAGCAGATTAAATAAGCACTGCGAACGCGTGCGTATGGCAGCGGGCGAGAGCAGGTGCCAGTCAGTTCTTTGAGCGCAGAGTTTGGACGCTTTACAGAACATCTCTTGCTTCTGTTTGGACCTTGAGGAGTGTTAAATTAGTGATGATGTTGACCTTGGCACCCCTGCGCGGCTGTAGTCGACTCTGAGCTGATCCATCGCTGGCATCCGCCCCACAGAAAGGGCAGAGCTGTCATGGCTAAAAGTCAAGCCCTCATGATGAGCACAGCGCAGCTGGTTCATTCTGGCCTGCTGCTTTCTTGTTCGGCTCTGTTTTTTTTAATCGACCAGTAATCTCCTATGATATCTTATTTGACATTGCCTCAAAGGTATGTGCTTCATGAAGGTGTCTCAATCCACAATGTCCATTGCATTAAGGCTGGTTTATCGAGTGATCGCCGTGACTCACGGTGCCTGCCTTGCGTGCAGCTGTGCATTTATACTTCTGCGAGCTGTTTGTGTTGCTCTGCAATAACACTTCTGAAACACTAGCTGGCAGTCAGATTTTATGTTCCTCTGTGTCGAGTTTCTTTGCTGATGTTTTGTTTTTTTCTGAACGCTAACTTAATGTACGAATAGCTAAAACTTGCACATTCAGAGGCGGGAACTGGCGGACGTACAACAACTTTTAATCAGAAGTAGGGCTAGACAGAATCTGCGGACATTTTTATTTTATTTTTTTCGGTTTCTGCGCAGAATTTTGTAAAAAAAAATCTGTGGATTTATTCATTCATTCATGTTCTTGTCGGCTTAGTCCCTTTATTAATCCAGGGTCGCCACAGCGGAATGAACCGCCAACTTATCCAGCAAGTTTTTTACGCAGCGGATGCCCTTCTAGCCGCAACCCATCTCTGGGAAACATCCACACACACGTTCAAACACACACTCGTACACTACGGACAATTTAGCCTACCCAATTCAGCTGTACCGCATGTCTTTGGACTATGGGGGAAACCGGAGCACCCTGAGGAAACCCACGCGAAGGCAGGGAGAGCATGCAAACTCCACAGAAACGCCAACTGAGCCGAGGTTCGAGCCAGCGAATCTTGCTGTGAGGCGACAGCACTACCTACTGCGCCACTGCCTCTCCCCCGTTGTGGATTTATGCTAAATTATTTTGGGAGTATTGCAACTAAAAACTTAATATATGAAAAAAAACTTCTTTTTAACTTTTATTTAGTGTTTACAATGCAAATTAATCAAGATCCACTTATTCGGTAAACAAAGCAAGTCCTTCATAGAATATATTCACTAAAAGACAGAAAATATTACTTTACAAAGTGTTTTGTAACACATAACGAATCTACTATTGGTGTATCATAAACATTTTGTACAATTAAGAGGCCGTTCACATATTGTGTCTTCTGGGAGCGCTGAAAAAATTGTTCATATTGTGAGCAAAGCGCACACGGTGTGACGCGCTCGCAAATTGAAAACATCTCAACTTTTCAAAATGCTGCAAGGTCATCCGAGTCAAGTGACCAGTACTGACCGATCAGCTTAATGCTTTGTATTAAATATATACAATATATACAAGAAGGTTGCTGGTTCTATCCCGGCTGGGTCACTTGGCATCTCTGTTCTGAGTTTGCATGTTCTCCTCGTGTTGGTTTGGGTTTTCTTGCTCTGGCTTCCCCCCACAGTCCAAACACGGCACTATAGGTGAATTAAAGTGTATGTGTGTGTATGGCTGTTTCCCAGTACTGGGTTGCAGCTGGAAGGGCATCCACTGTGTAAAACATATGCTAGATAAGTTGGCGGTTCATTCCACTGTGGTGACCCCTGATTAATTAAGGGACTAAGCCGAAGGAAAATGAATGAATAAGTTTAATTTGATGATGCTGATGATAATTAAACGTTGTTTCTTTTTTTTTTTTTTTATTTCAGGTGGTGCTGTGTAAGTTCCACTCGGTCTTCCTGTCCCAGAAAGGTCAAGTGTACACATGTGGACACGGACAGGGTGGGAGACTTGGGCATGGTGATGAAAACACTTATTTGGTAAGTCGAGTTAGCCGGAGGTAATGAAAGTATTTCTTCATCTGCTGTATTTCTAAGACTTGGTGTTTGTGGTCATATGAAAGGTTCCTCGGATGGTGGAGGGGCTTCTGTCTCATCACTGTTCACAGATTGCTGCAGCACGAGATCACACTGTGGTTCTGACTGAGGAAGGGTATGTCTACACTTTTGGGCTTAACACCCACCATCAGCTGGGTCTCGGACCTCCTCCTACGTCCAGCTCAGTTCCCAAACAGGTCAGTCAGCCTTGGGCCACGTACACAAAACATTGAGAACTAAAATGCCTTTAATTTCTTTAAAAAAATTTTTTTTAAAAATGTATTTCTAAATAGTATTTTATTTCTTATTTTATAAAAAATTTATTTATTAGATTAAAAAAAACTATTTGATTTAATTTAATTTTTTAATTGTATTTCACAATTTTTTTAATGCAGTTTTTATTTTAATTACTTTTTTTATTATATTTCATATTTTTATTTATTTTTAGTATTTTATTTTATATGTGTTTTTAAGACATAACATCGTTATGAAATATAAGCTTTAGTTATTTATACATTGTTATTTATTTATTGTTTTTCCAAGAGGAATTCATTTAAATTATTGTGGTTCTCTATTGGTGGATCCCATGTTAATGACAGATCTCACACCAGTAACCACCAACAAAATTATTAAAGGGTCATGAAACCCCATCTTTCGGTTCAAATCTACCTCAGAATTTTAAAAAAATGCTCTGAGATGGGCGTGGAGCTCTGTGAGCAGAGGCAGGAGTGGGCATGGCTGGCAGAGCAGGGGAAAAAGAAGGGCTTTTCTTAGTTGGCTCACCAGCACAAGATAAAAAAAAATGTGAGGAGACGCACGATTTTATAGTTTACAAAGTTAAAATGCACAGAAATAAATGGTAAATAATTTAATACCCTGCAACATATATGATAGGTTGTTGGTAATTTCATATAATTTATAGCCACAATTTGTTCTATCATTATAAAGATAATCGTGTTTATATTAAAGCTATGAGTGTGGGGGACTGCTCTCCTCCTTAATCCCTGGTTCTGAATGCAGACAACGTGGATGGCAGCAGGTCTCTTGCCTTATCCATTCCAACCATTAACCCTGTCGGTAATCTGAAGGATTTTAAACATGTGCGAACACCGCATCACGGATATAGGCGATGTGTCTGAATGGTAACAAACTCAACTGATAAAAGACAAAGTCTGCTATTCTCCAATTCTCATACTGCTCTCCAAACATAAAGTGCTTGCTGCACACAAACAGGTTGGCTGTATCAGCCCTGAGAGCATCACAGAAAAAGCTCTGTGGATTATGAAAACAATGTTTTTAAACTCTAAAGATGAAGTTAAAGCTGACAGGTGCTAATGTCTTAAATGATGCTCAACACACAAATCTGTTAATCTCAACAATAGTTCTTCAAGGTGTCTTAAACCTTTAAAGGGATAGTTGAAAAGCTTAAATTTCCTCACCATTTACTCAAACCTAGAAAAGTGGTTCTAAACTTTTATCAATTTCTTTCTTCTTTTAAACAAACAAAAAAAAGTTTGCTGAAGAATGTATGCAAAAAGCAGCCATTTGACCTTAATAGTAGAAACACAAAATAATAAATCAATGGCTGTTTTTCCATCATACTTCAGTATATCTTTTTTTACACTCAGCAGAACTAAAAACTCAAACAGGTTTGAAATAAATGGAGGAATTTGATGGGTTTGCACGTACGTCCATTCAATTAGAAACTCCAAAGCATGCTTTCTCCTAAGACATGAAAAACATTGTTCTCCATTTTCAATTTTGTGAAATATGCCTTTATGTGTAATTTCAACAATTGTTTTTTTCTTTCAAATTGACTACAGGTCACATCAAAGTCCCTAAAAGGGAGGTCTGTGATCGGTGTTGCAGCCGGCAGGTTCCACACTGTTCTTTGGACCAGAGATGCTGTATATACTGTAGGATTAAATGGAGGCCAACTTGGTAAGAAATTCCATCAAAGTTTCCAATCTGCCAACATATAACCTAGGGCTGCACAATATATCGTTTCAGCAATGTGATATTCGATATTGCAATGTGCACATGTACAATAGTCACATCACAGGACATGCATTGTTGAGCTCTGATTATAGTGGACCAGGAGAAAAACATCACTGTATAGTTATTGCAGAGTTTAACCAAACAGGACTGAAAGTTTTTCATTTGCACATGGTTTTAAGGTCTGAGAGAGTTAAAAGCGTTTAGGCACAAAAATTTTACCATTTGTAACTTTTAATAAAGAATAAATGTATTGAATTAAATCAGAAAAGAGTTTTGCACTGTTAATTTAGATTTGATTATTCAAATTCGATCCCTGAATACAATTTGACTGTCCTGAAAACCATAAAACACAGTTTATTTCAAGTTTATCTTAGCTTTTTTTATATTTGCTTGTAATTTTTATTACTTTTTTTGTATAATCATTCTAACTGAATACTTTCTTGTCAAATAGCAGTTTTCCAGTGAAATTGTATGTATATATGAGCAAGATCACAGGAGTAGCGTTGTGATATAGCTGTATATTGGCACTGGTGCATTTGCTCGAGGTCGCAGGCCGAATGCCTTGGTGGAGTCCCCCTCCAGTGATGATATACAGCCATATCGCACTGCTATTCATGTGATATTGTGCTTGTACAACAGTTTGGTCTATATACTGTATAAAAGGAAGCCAAACACTGAAAGTCTCAAAAATCCTTTTGAATGAGGAACTAATTTGTTCCGCCATTCATTCACATCTGCAGCTGATGTCAGAACAGCAGAAACCATTGCTACTTCACTAACATCACTTTAGCGCTAGTCTTTGAATGGCTCTGTAGCGTAATGTCTAAAGTGTTGACAAAAGCGGCGATTTTGCTCACATTTTAAGATTATAAGGCTGAACAGCATGAAATGCCATCTTAGTCTGCAGAGATTTCCCAGTATTTCTCTTTTGCAATCGGGAAATCACAACAAATAACCTCTAGAAAAAGCCAAAGCAAATCGAACACTACCATATTACTGTAGTATAAATACAGAACTACAAAACACAAAAGAGAAAGATCGACTTAGAGTGTCACTTTTCTTTTACAATAATTTGCTCTGCTGTAGTTAGAAACTTACGCTTAGTTTTCTCCTTTAAGGACTTATTATGCGGTCTCTGTCGCCATCTTGTGGTGGAACGTCAACTGTCTTTGCTCTGCTCAATGACTGAATCTCCGAAACTATAAATATTTAAAATAGGCACTATCCTTATAATTAAACTGCATAGTTGCAATACAAACAACTACATTGTCTACTAAAAAACCTCAAAAGTACATTATGTTGTCCATCAGCTGCAATATTTGTCAAACTGTGGTGAGTTTATTGATCTGCTGTCACTCTATGTGGGCAGAGAAATACAAAAAGGTGAGGAGGCTGTACGAGTGCTTTATTATTGGAATATTGCACAGCTATCAGCCAATCAGATTAGAGAACCAGACAGAACTGTTGTAAAAATGGCCATATTTATCGCAGAAAAACAAAAAGTCGAATGACAGATTTTTTCTAATATCGTGCAACCCTATTGTAAACGCTAGAAAATGTATCAGATCTGGAATAAATTTGAAGATGGTTGTGGTCTACGTAACAGAACAAAGCTATAAAAGCAAATTTCCTAATGTGAACGTCCAAAGCATATAAGAATAACAATGGGCCTGTAACCAAGCCTTGGGGCACCCCATAAGTTTCCATAGGTCTAGGTTCATTTACACCAATTAAGTAACAGTTTAATGGATCAGAATGACCGTAACTAAACTTGTGAATGTCCACAGTTGCTAACATGACAAAAAAAAATGTGATTGATTTATAATATCAAATGCAGCACTTTAGTCTAATAGTAATTTTGTCGAGTGACGAGACTACAAACAGATTGTTTAACTGATCTAAAATCTCTCAGCAAATCCCCCTCCTTCATTTTCATCACAGCATCTACCTCATTTGCCTCTTCCCATATGAAAAGTTGTGGCTCAACCATTGTGACACATTCAGGTTACCTGCTGGAGCCCAATGGAGAGAAGTGCGTGACCGTTCCCCGACAGGTGTCCGCTCTGCTCCACAAGGATGTGACCATCTCTATGGTGGCGGCCAGCAATGGAGCCACTGTCTGCGTCACTGATAAGGGAGACGTGTACCTGCTGGTTGATTATCAGTGCAAGAAGCTGGCATCCAAGTGAGTTCAGACATGGGTTTGGCTGCTGTGTTGGCTCTGCAACACTTATGTTTTGTTTGGTTTTAAATGCAATAAGTGACAAATAATTAATGGGATTGTTCACTCAGAATCACCTTACCTGTTCCAAACCTATTTGATTTTCTTTCTTTTTTTGAACACTGGCAACCATTGACTTCAATTGTGTCAAATTATCTCCTTTTTTTGTTTAACAGAAGAAAGAAACTCATAAAGGGTTTGGAACCACTTGAAGAAGAGTAAATAATGAGTATGTTTACATTTTGGGTGAACTATGCCTTTAATTAACACTAGCTCTGTTTCCATCTTCATGTTTTTATGCACAATTTGTGGCGTTTTATAAACTGCTATAAAAACAAATTAAAATATTCCCAAAATTGAGGCAAGCGGTACTTTAGTTGTTAGAAAAATTTATGGAAATGTATTTATTAAACATTTCGACAAGGCAAGTTTATTTATATTGCACATTTCATACGCAATGGTAATTCAAAGTGCTTTACACAAACAAGAATAAAAGAAACAAGAAAACAGGTTTTAAAAAAATGAAAAAGAAAAGAAAGACATAATAGTGCGATCTGTCAGACATAGCAGAATGCTCATTCAGTAAAAGCACAGCTAAAGAGACGTGTTTTCAGTCTTGATTTGAGTGTGCCTAATGTTGGAGCACATCTGATCATTTCTGGAAGCTGATTCCAGCAGTGAGGGGGTGCAGTAGCTGAAGCCGGATTCACCCTGCTTTGACTGAACTCTGGAATTTCGAATTTACTTGATCCTAATGATCTGAGTGATCTGTTAGGTTTACATTCAGTAAGCAAATCTGTAATGTCTTTAGGTCCTAGGCCATGTAGTGATTTATAGACTAGTAATAATAATAATACTTTAAAGCAGTGATCCCCAACCTTTTTCTAACTGTGGACCGGTCAACGGTTGACAATTTTACTGCGGACCGGAGGGTTGAAATAATAATAATAATAATAATAATAATAATAATAATAAACGTGAATCCACTTTGTACTTATGTGGAGCTTTATTAGCAGATTTCTCCACCATTACAATACTATTATAACATTAGGAAGTAATAACTTAATTAACACATTGCTCCAACAATATAACATATTATAACATCAAAAACTTGTTTCTTTGCAACAAGATGGTCCCATCTGGGGGTAATAGCAGAAGGTTGCCGGAAAGAGCGCGTGCACGTCTAGAACGTGCTGACGTGAGACGTCTGCTTTAGCCAATCAGAATAGTCAGATGCATTCACGTCCGCGCGGTTCATGAGAATAAAAGCCTTTGAATATTTTTCCAGACACATTCAGCTGCTAGAAATTAGTCTGATAACTTTTATATGTTTATCTTAATGCCGTCTGTGTAAATAATTATAGATAAGATGCTTATGATAAGCCGTTGTTTGTTTACCTTCAAGCTTTGCGTGTGCCCGTGAAACAGCCAGTGAGCGCCAGCACACACACATATCAGGTACATCTCGACATGCGAAAGTGTTTCTGCCATGACTTCAATCCAGAACACCGGCAGAGTTGTTGTCTCGACCACTGTTTTAAGGCCGCCGTCATTTGCGATCTCCAGCAGTTGGTCTTCTTCTTGCACGAACATGCTGGATTCAGCTGGTTTGTTGACAAATGGGTCACGTATCCATTCCTTGGCCGTGTGTGGGTCCTTTGAGGTTGGGAAGTAGCGCTCAAACTCCTTTAACAGCGAAGACTGGTGATCGTGCAGCAGCTTGGTGAGTGAGGGCGCAGGCTCAGTCTCACACAAAATCCCCGCTAATGTTTGAAACATGTCTAATAAGCCTCTGTTCAAGCGCCGTCCCCACAAATCCAGCTTGGCTTTAAATGCAGCTACTTTATCTGCCAACTTAAAGATAATTAATTCTTGTGCGGCCCGGTACTGATTGATCCACGGATCGGTACCGGTCCACGGCCCGGGGGTTGGGGACCACTGCTTTAAAGTCTATTCTGAATGTAACTGGGAGCCAGTGTAGAGACCTGAGGAAAGGTGTGATGTGCTCTGATTTTCTGGTTTTGGTCAGAATCCTGGCCGCAGCGTTCTGGATGAGCTGCAACTGTCTGACTGTCTTTTTGGGAAGGTCAGTGAGGAGGCCGTTACAGTAATCCGCCCTGCTGGTGATAAAAGCATGAACAAGTCCTCACCGGAAACGAAGCATCTAATTCTTGCCATGTTTTTGAGATGATTTTGGAGTTACTGCTTTGACATGACTACTGAAACGCAGATCTGACTTCAGAGTCAAACCAAGATTCTTGACCTTATTTTTTTGTTGTTTGACCTTTAGAGCCAAGGTTCACATTCACCTCGAGAACCTCATCTCTGTTCCCAAATGCAATGACTTCAGTTTTCTCTTTGTTGTCTGAAGAAAGTGTGTAGAATATTTAATAAACAAAGCTCGCACCTTTGCCATGGGATAAACCATCTGAATATTGTTTCTATTTATTTTAAATGCCTGATTTGGTTAAACTAAACAAGACCATATTCTCAAAAATCAGGTGTCAACTCCTCAAACTCATCTGCATGTTCTGAGACATGAGTAGTTATGTAGGACAAAAATATGTTATCTTCCTGTGCAACAAGAATTTATACTTTTGAAAACATGGAGTAAATTAGGGGTGTCAAAAATAATCGTTTTTTCGGTGCGATGCAGACGCGGACAGTTCGGTATCGGTTCAGTAATAATCATAACCGGTTATTCCTGACGTCATTTACCTCATATGCGCTCTGTCGCGAGGGAGGCGATCGCGAGTATTTACACCGCTTTAACTACTTAAAACTCATAAACTGTGCACAATTTCACTGTGTGTGTTTGCTGGATCAATCTTTCACTGACAAATACAACAATAGCCCTATTTCACTGAGATCGAGAGATGAAAGTAGCCTACTCCATTTCTCTCTCTCTCTCTCTCTCGCACGCGCGCGCTCTGTCTCTGTCTCTCTCTCTCTCACACACACACACAGTGCGTGTCTGCAGAGTTTTCTCCACCGTGTCTATCATACATCAGCTGTGAGATCGCCGCTGCCGCCTGCCGCTTATCAGCATCACTCATCTGTGAAGAACGCAGCGCGCAAGAGCCAATCGCAACCGTTTTTTTTTTGAGGGTGTGACCAATTAAAGGGGTGTAAGAGAACTAGACAAGGATCAGAGAGTGAGCTGGATATTTATATTTGTTTTTATTATTTGCTAAATGCTCGTTTTGTTCAAAGTTACAGTTTATATATCTGACTGTTTGTATTAAATGACAAAATTGTATTACAAATAGTATATAAATATAAATATATTCATACATTTTAATACAAGAAATGCTGCTGTGAAGAAAATATAAAACTGTGTATGGAAAGCACCGTCAATGCACCGTGATGCACCGAATTATCGAATTGAACCGAATAGATGGCATGATAATCGTAACCGAACCGTGAGACTAGTGTAGGTTCACACCTCTAGAGTAAATATAGTAGTTTATTTCTGAATGTTTTATCCTGGATCTTCTTTGAAATTGACTGGAAACACTGCTGTTATTGCTGTCTTTGTCCTGTCCTTCAGACAGCTGAACCTGAAGAAAATTCTGGTCAGTGGTGGTAGTTTGGATCATCGTACTGACCCTCAGCTTCTGCATGATGGTGGAGGAGAGAAGCTGGTGATTCTGGCTCTGGATGAAACTGGAAGAGTGAGTGATGTACAGTGTTGAACTTATGTATTAATGTAAAGCTATCAGCAATACTATGACAATAGCTGATACCAATGATTATGTAATGATATGTGTTAGGAAAGCAGCTGGTGTGCACCTTCCTCAAACACTGGCACAAAACCATTGTTTAGTTTTTGCTAAAACTTAATGAATAATAAAAAAAAAACAGACTATATATTTTTTTATTTTATTTTTTTCCAAAATATATTTATTTGCATTTGTTTTGAACACATAATACATTTAAATAAAAGAGAAAAAACACACATAAGAGAACCTTGCAGAACTTTAAAATCCCCCCCCAAAAAAAATAAATAAATAAATAAATAATAATTAAAAAATAAATAAATAAAAAAAAATAAAAAAACATCTCTCACTAGTTTCCATACACCAGCATTCACAGCCATCCAATTTACAGTTTAACCTTTTACCTTCACTGCGTATTTAGTCATTTTTAGGAGATCACATTATGTAATGGAGATACCCAATACGAAGAAATGAATGTTGAGTATTAGTCGTCCATCCCTGTCAAGTCCTCTTGGTTACAATAGCATTAAAACAGACTATATTTAAATGAGTCAGTAAATTTACACTGAGACAGAGCATCAATTTATATATTGCATCAGCACTGGTTATATTTTCCATTTATATGTTTTAAAAGAAATGTTGAATAGGAAAAAAATCACCTTTAATGATTGATTTTATCTTAATTTATGCAAGGGTGAGCAAAGGGTTATAATCATCAATTGCAGTGCAATTGATAATCAAATCGTTAGTCTTGTGCATGCCAGTATGTAAGGGAGACCTTTGCACACTTGCCTTAATAAATCTGAGTAAATAAAAAAATGCACCTCAGCTCTATGAACATGGTAAACACACTATAATTTGCTGTTTTACTCTATGTAACTCCATATAAAAGCCAAAAAGCCCAGGCCTATCTAAAGGGATAATGCTGCCAACCGATGACCAACAGTAAAAATGACAAATTTTACTTCCTCCCAACATTTCAAACCACCAACAATCAAGAATGCATGATTATATATGGTATGTCATGGCTTTGCATGAAAAAAAATGTCATTTTAATTAAAGTCAGTGGGGCAAAAACAACCACCAACAATCAAAAGTGCATGAATACATGGTGTGTCGTGGCTTTGCATTCAAACAATGTCGTTATAATAGATGTCAGTGGGGCAAAAACAACCACCTACAATCAAGAACGTATGATTGTATATGGCGTGTCATGGCTTTGCATTCAGAAAATGTGGTTATAAGTCAGTTGGGGCAAAAACAGCTCCAAACATTACGAAAGAGTAGTCAATTTCAACAATACACAAGGGTTAATTTATTGTATATACACTAAATGTTCATTATTCTGTTCAATTTGCTGTTCTCTGTTATTTCAGGTGTTTTCCTGGCGCTCTGTGGGCACGTCAGCAAGGCTGTGTCGCTGGGCGTATGGGCGCCAGGTCTTCGTATCAGACATCGCTCTCAGTAAAAACAGCATGATGTTTGTCACTCAGGATGGCGAGGGCTTTAGTGGACAGTGGCTGGGCCAGTACAAGAAAGCTGGAGACAAAAAAGGTGCAGTTAAATGTCATTTTATCCACTAGAGGGTGCATATTCACAACAAACAAAGTCGAATTTTGATAACTGAGTGTGGAATCTTGAGAGTTAGGCTGCGTCCGAAACCGCCTACTACTCAGTAGGTACTGCATTTGAATTTAAACGTACTACTCGGCCGTTAGAAAAGTATGTTCTATACAGTATGAATGTGAAAAGTATGAATGGAATTCGGACGTACTACATCCGCCATTTTGACATAGTCACCTGATGTACCTCTGTCATTTGCGTCGCTTAACTCCCATTCATGAATTCTATGAATTCGGATATCCTACTCGGCTCGCATACTGATTTTAGCGTACTGTATAGTATGGAAGTATGCGGTTTCGGACGCAGCCTTAGTCTTTATCATCCTACGGGATTCCTGGAGAAATCAGTGTAACTCCTCCCCTTCTTTTAAAAAACAACCAATAGCATTTTGTTTTTATCATCGCTCTGCCAGTGAGAATGTGATTGAGCACAAGCGCATCAAATGAAAAGCAGGTCTTGAAGAGGGCGTGGCTTGTCAGATACAAGAGAGCATTTAATTGGTCAGAAGATTTGTTGAGAAACTGAAAAGTATGAGATGGCTTGAATACAACTGTGACAAACTGAAAGCTTTACATGTTTATACTAGCTTATAGATATCCTAAAAACTAAAGCTGCTTTCCAAATCGCATACATATGCACTATTTTACGCCATTTTGTAGTATAAATAGTGCGAGTAGTGTGTTCGGACTGAAAACTCTAAAAATAATAAGTGAACTTTAATTACCCGGATGATGCACTCATTCAGCCGCTAAAATGAAGTGTGTAATGTTGGACACTTCACGCAGTCAACGATCGCAGGTTCGCTCACGTAGCGGAAGGGGCAGAGCTATCGGACGCACATGTTGAATAACTTTATTTATTTTGGATGGTGAAGGCAAAATTCTCCTACGAGAGTGATTATAGCGCCTCCCGATGGTGAATGCGGTTATACTCACGGCAGGTATTATTTGATAATTCGGTCGTTTATTTCACTGATTTGGCGACCGTCAAACGTCATCAGGGAAACGGTTTGAATTTCCGCTTAGTAAAAAAACATTAGTGTGCCATTTGGGACGACACTACATACATATACTATCCTGTTGAGTGTGTAAGTGCATAAGTAGTGCATGAGTGCATAGTGTATAGTGTGCCATTTGGGACGCAGCTTAATAATTCTGATACTAGCATAAAAAAAACTTTAATTTCATGGGACCTTTAAGTAAGTCATAAATCAGCAAAATATATTTGTGTTTTTGGATATTCTAATGAAACGATGATAACATGTTGTGTCTTTTAAACCGTTCTAAATAAAAGGCTGAAATGGAGGACTTATTGCATATCTTTGTTGTGTGTCAGATGGTTTGGAGGTCTCCAGTAACTCAGACGGAGGGAGCGTTTTTGAACGAATCCGCCTGGAGAAGCTTCATTACGTCCACCGAGCTGTCAGCATCGTCATGGATTCTAGCGGACGCAATTTCGGAGTTTTGCAAGTGGATCCCAAAACCAGGTGCAGATCATGATGACGACTGCGGTCACGGATGTGTATGACTAAACTAGCATTCATTTGTTTGGATGTTAGCATTTGTTGGTATTTAGTAGGTCCGGTTCCTTCTGATCGTCCAAATTGTTTATCTTACAAACATAAACAGTGAATTTTTTGGAATGACTATGTACTGCATGGGCTCAAAAAATGAGGAATTTGCAAGATTAATATTTGTGGATTAAATGAACAGCAAGAGGTGTGATTTTTACCAACCTCTAAAACGCAACTGTAAATACTTAAAGTCTTAATATCAACTGAAATGTAAACGTGCCTGAATAGTTTTTGTTATTCTAGCTTATTTGGGCATCTGTTTTTATAAAATCTATGCCTAAATTTAAAATAAAAATTAATAAAAAGTTTGAAAAACATGCCAAAAAAGAATATAAAATAATAAAGCTGAGAAATAAACTATTTTAGTTTATTTAGGAATTGAGATTTACAAACTCACGTCAGCTACCAGATGTTGATAAACTATTTAATATTTTTTGTCTGAGTATTTTCTGATTGGTTATTAATATTCAATTTATTTTTACAAAAGTACATGATTATAAATATATATATATATATATATATATATATATATATATATATATATATATATGTGTGTGTGTGTGTGTGTGTGTGTGTGTGTGTGTGTGTGTGTGTATATATATATATATATGTATATATATAAATATATATGTATATATGTATATATATGTATATATATATATATATGTATGTATATATATATATATATATATATATATATATATATATATATATATATATATATATATATGTATATGTGTGTATATATATATATATATATATATATATATATATATATATATATATATATATATAAATATATAAATATTTTAGGTATACTCTCCCTAAAACAGAAAAAGAATAATAAATTAAGGGAAGGTATACTTTAATTATAAAGTAAATGATGCATAAATATGAGGGAAAAAACAACAACAAAAAAATACAAATCTAAATATTTTAAATGCAACAAAAAAATACACTACAAAGAACAAATTCTTGCTGCTTTCAATAACCCTTAAAGAATTATTCTGTGTATCTTTTTCCTCAGTTGTGTCTTACGCCGTCATCCAAAACTACACTGTATTGATTAAAATTATAGATTTGTTTTTGTTTATTTTATGGCAAAAACCATTAGAGGTAAAGATCATGTTCCATGAAGATATGATGTACATTTTCTGCTGTAAATATATTAAAACTTTAATACATCTAATTTTTCTATTAGTAATATGCATCTGCATTAGCAATCAGCTAAGAACCTAATTTGGACAATTGTAAAGGTGATTCTTGCTCCATATTCAGTTTTTTTAACCCCTCAGGTTCCAAATCTTTCAGCCATTGTCCTAAAACAAACCATACATCAATGGATAGATTATTTATTTATGATATATACAGTTGAAGTCAAAATTATTTGCCCTCCTGTGAATTTTCTTTTTTTTAATTTTTCAAATATCTGCCAAATAGTGTTTAACTAAGACAGGAATTTTATTTCCTATAATAATTTTTTCTGTTTAAAAAAAAAAAAAAAATATATATATATATATATATATATATATATATATATATATATATATATATATATATATATATATATATATATATATTAAGGTCAATATTATTAGCCCCCTTAAGAGATAATGATGTTTGGTTGTCTACAGAACAAACTATCATTATACAATGACTTCCCTAATTACCCTAACCTGCCTAGATAACCTAGTTAAGCCTTTAAATCTCTAATAAAATAAAATAAAATGGATTTCAATATTATTTTTATTATTTTAAATGTAATTTATATATATTATTTATTTTATTTTTATTTTTGATATATTTTTTAGTGCTGGGCAATGATTAATTGTGATTAACCATAACCAAAATAAAAGTTTGCTTTGAAATAAAATGTGTTTATATACAGTTGAAATCAAAATAAATTGGCCCTCTTGTGGTATTTTTTTCCACTCTTTTAAATATTTACAAGATTTTGTCCAAACAGAGCAAGGAATTTCTCATAGTATTTCCTATATGTATTTTTCTTCTGGAGAAAGTCTGATTTGTTTTATTTCGGCTACAATAAAAGCAGTTTTTAATAAAAAAAAAACAGTTAAGGTCAATATTATTAGCCCCATTAAGCTATATTTAGTTATTATTATCTAAAAAAATAGTTTTTGTATGTAGATATAAAATATATGTTTATATAATACAAAATCTACTGTATATACACATTTAAATATCTATGTAACAAATTATTTTGTATAGTTCTGTTTCTATAAACAAATTTTTATTTTGGTTATGATTAATAATGAATAATCATTGCCCAGCACAAAAATAATTTTATAAAATACATAAAATGAAATAAAATAATATATAAATTGAATAAAATTTTAATAAATAAAATAGAAATAAATCTTTAAATATATATATATATATATATATATATATATATATATATATATATATATATATATATATATTTATCATAGATTAAATAAAATAAAACATTTAAATTAAATCAAAATAAATTTAAATGAAAATTAAATTTAAATTAAATTAGATAGAATGCAGAAAGAAAAAAAACAGTTATTAATTTTTTATAAACCATTTTAAAGTCAATATTATTAGCTCCCTTAAGCAATATTTTTTTCGATAGTCTACAGAACAAACCACTGTTACACAATGACTTGCCTAATAAATCTAACCTGCCTAATTAACCTAGTTAAGCCTTTAATGTAATTTTAATCTGAATACTAGTATCTTGAAAAATATCTAGTCAAATATTATGTACTGTCATCATGGCAAAGATAAAATAAATCAGTTATTAGAACTGAATCATTAATGATATCTTTAGAAATGTTGAAAACAATCTTCTCTCCGTTAAAAAGAAATTGGAGGGGAAAAAAAAGCTCATTTTTGTGCTCCAATTGATTCTTAATCTGTTCTTCATTCACAGCCTGTATGAAGTGCCCTCGATCTCTGCGTCCTCCTTCTCCCAGCACCTCCAGCGACTACTTGCCGAAGCTGATGAGACTGACAACATCCACGACATCACCCTTCAGGCTGGCGATCGCACCTTCCCCGCTCACAAATACATTCTGTCTGTTCGCTCCGACTTCTTCCGGAAAATCCTGTTGCCAGAGGCCGAGAGAGAGGGTGATGGAGAGGTGAGGCGGGGAGAGGACGCGGTGGGCTGTGACCTGTTGGTGCTGGAGAAGATTCCCCCGGAGCTGCTGGAGCAGGCGCTGAACTTCATCTATACTGACTCCTGTGATATGCTGGTGGATGGGGCCTGTCCCATCATTCCTCGCTGCAACCGGAGCTCCAAGCCGGAACCTGAGGAAGTGCTAGAGCCTGAGTCAGAGCAGCTCATCCACAGTCTGCAGGTTCTGGGTCTGGAGAAACGCTCCGCTCTAGATGTCTACCGCTCTCTTCCAGTACAGATGCGGAAGGAAGCAGAAAAGCCGAAAACAGCAGGCAAAAACAACAAATCTGGGAAAAAAGTAAAAAATGTTGCTGAAAATGGACAAAACCCTGTGAAGATGCTGCAGGGAGTCGCCAAAAAACTGGGCCTAGGGAGTCTGTCAGCACGGTAAACATATTTTATTTATTTAATATATAATCTTTTTTTAAAAATCATTTTTCGTATGTATGTACAGTGCATCCGGAAAGTGTTCATAACGCTTCAATTTTTCCAAATTTTTTTATTTTACAACCTAATTGCAAATTGGATTAAATAATTTTTTTCCTCAATTCTACATGCAATCCCCCATAATGACAGTGTGAAAAAAAGTTTTTGAAATTGTTGCAAATTTATTAAAAATAAAAAAACCTGAAAAATCACATGTACATCAGTATTCTCAGCCTTTACCGTGAAGCTCTAAACTGAGCTCAGGTACATTCTGTTCCCACTGACCACTCTTGAGATGTTAAAGCAGCTTAATTGGAGTTCACCTGTGGTAAATTTAGTTGATTGGACATGATTTGAAAAAGCATACACCTGTCTATATAAGGTCCCAGAGTTGACGGTGCATGTCAAAGCACAAACCAAGCATGAAGACAAAGGAATAGACCTCGAGGCACAAGGCTGGGGAAGGTTACAGAAACATTTCTGCTGCTCTGAAAGTTCTAATGAGCACAGCAGCCTCCATCATCCGTAGGTGGAAGATGTTTAACCACCAGGACTCTTCCTAGAGCTGGCCGCCCATCTAAGCTGAGTGATCAGGGGAGAAGGGCCTTAGTCGGGGAGGTGATCAATAACCCGATCATCACTCTGGTTGAGCTCCAGCGTTCTTCTTTGGAGAGGGAGACCTCACAGAAGGATAACCATCTGTGCAGCAATCTACCAATCAGGCTCGTATGGTTGAGTGGCCAGACGGAAGCCACTCCCCGCCTGGAAATTGCCAAAACGCATCTGAAGGATCCTCAGACCATAAGAAACTAAATTCTCTGCTCTGATGAGACTAAAATTGAACTCTTTGGAGTGAATGCCAGATGTTACATTTGGAGAAAACCAGGCAGCGCTAATCACCAGGCTAAAACCATCCCTACAGTGAGGCATGGTGGTGGCAGCATCATGCTATGGGGGTGTTTTTCAGCAGCAGGAACTGGAAGAATAGTCCGGATAGAGGGAAAAATGAATGCTGCAATGTACAGAGACATCCTGAATGAAAACCTGCTTCAGAGCCCTCTTGAACTCAGACTGGGGGGACGGTTCATCTTCCAGCAGGACAATGACCCAAAGCACACCACCAATATATCAATGAAGTGGCTTCACAACAACTCGTTGAATGTCCTTGAGTGGCCCAGCCAGAGCCCAGACCCAAATCTTATTGAACATCTCTGGAGAGATCTGAAAATGGCTGTACACCGTCACTTCCCATTCAACCTGATAGAGCTTTAGAGGTACTGCAAAGAGGAATGGGCAGAAATAGACGGGTGTGTCAAGCTTATGGCATCATATTCAGAAAGACTTGAGGCTGTAATCGCTGCCAAAGGTGCATCAACAAAGTATTGAGAAAAGGCTGTGAATACTGATGTACATCTGATTTTTCAGGTTTTTTATTTGTAATAAATTTAAAACAATTTCAAAAACTCTATTTTCACATTGTCATTATGGGGGATTTTGTATCGAATTTTTAATGAATTTAATCAATTTTGGAATAAGGCTGCAACATAAAACATGGAAAAAGGGAAGCGCTATGAATTCTTTCCGGATGCACTGTACATGCATGCCTGTGTGAATTTATACATTCATAATCAATACACACAGTACACACACTTAAGTTATGTCTAAACAAAATTGTTTTTGCAGAGCACTAATATTTTCATCAATTTTTCCTATAAAGTTAACCCTTAGTTTGCATCTTACATCCTAACCCATTCTGCATTTGAGCAACTTTTCATCAATGAATAGTTATCAGGTTATTATGGCAGCATATGAGGTATTTATTCCATGTTGTCATAACAAAGACATGTGCATTTAAAATGACATAACTGAGCAAATAACACTTAATGACCATTGCTATAAGCATGCATAAAATCTCTCACCAAAACATTTGACTCTCATGGTACTGTTACAATTATGTAATAAGGGCTTTATTATTGAGGGTGTTGTAATTGAATGTTTTCTCCATATATAGGCTGGATGGTGTGAAGTTTGAGAATGGGAAGATCAGTGTGGGGTTACAGAAGAAAAGGGGCAACAAACCTCGATTCACCCTGAAGAAGGGGTAGGTGTTTGCTCTTCTCATCTGAGCTGACGTTTCGGTTTCGGTGTGTATAAATGCTGATGTTTTCATTCTGTGATTACAGCTCACATCTCTGCGACGTTACTCTGCGTTCTGTGGACGGAAAAGAGTTCTCCTGCCACAAGTGTATCCTCTGCGCTCGACTGGGTGAGCTCTAAAATGCTGCATTTAAACTTATTCATATTTAATCTAACTTTTATTGACATTTAATATGAAATGGTTCCCTCTTTTTCTGCAGAGTATTTCAACAGTATGCTGGGCAGCTCCTGGATGGAGGTATGATGAAACGCTATTAAAATGACTCGTCTTTTACTTGCCACAAACCTGTTTGAGTTTCTTTTTTTTTGCTCAAACTACAAGATGTTCTGAATAGGGATGCTCATTTCGGTTAATTTTGCTAACCGACAACCGCCGCTCATTAATCGGTTATTAACGTTTAACTGGTCAGATTACTATTAATTGTATATTAAACAAATTGACGTGTATATTTTGTGTCCGACACATTAAATATTGCATTTTAAAATACTGATTTATTTTTATATGCTAGCAAATTAATAATAGAACAAAACAACAGCATTTTCACGCACCTGCAGTGTTTAGCATAGAAGAACAGAATAAACTAAATAAAATAAATAGGACTGCCCTAAATTATTTTCACATAAATATTTAATTTATATTACAAATCGAAAACACTGACTGATTATTTTTAATAACTGGCATAGGCTGTTTTTTTCCAATCATGTTTTTTTCTTCCGTCAAATAAAAATAGCTGACTTCCTCAAATTGCCCGCTCAACGGAAAATATGCCTTTATTTAATGCCCCGCTGTTATTATTATAATCACAAAACCTTTTACATTTTTAATAAAAATCATTATTTTAAAGGTTATGTCTTGCTATATGGTTTCCTCTCTTTCCCTCGCGGTTAAGTGCGCACGCTGCGTGATGAAAAGACAACAACAATGCGTGCATATGTAGACTTTTTGTTAACAGTTTTGTTGTTTAAATATGATATTGCATTAATGTGCATACATGCTTTATAAGCTGTAAAATAAAAGGTAAAGCCTATTTGTTGCATGTATGACGCAGATCCAGGTCAACATCAGCCGAAATGGCATCAGGGCCGAAAAGGTGCACCTCACTGCCTTTATGTTGACAAGGAAAACAGAAGAGAAGAAGCGCGGTCCTCTTATGAAATGACTGAATCAACTGGTTATCGATTGTGCAAAAGTGTTGCTGTTTGTGTTGTTACAATTGTAATATTTAATAATATCGTGATATTCAAGATTTGTACATTCATACAGCTCTGGATAACTTAAAACAGCGATTAGACCTTCAGAGCGGCAATAATGCGTCCTGAAGTAAAGCGAAACGGCTATAAACTCCAGCAAGATAGAGTGATTATATGCAGAGCCATATACCTTTTATCTATAAATAATGTATAACTATAGAAACTGTGTTCATCTTAACTGAAAGCTTCGTCGAGTTTGCTGGCCTCACGCATCGCGCACCTGTCAGTCAGTCAGTCAGCACGTAACGCCAACAGATAGCGCACAGCACTTTACGGTTACAGAAAAGTTTGCGCTGTTATAATTCACTTACCTTTTAATACGTTTCGGTGCGATTATAATCCGCTATTAAAAACAACAACAATGACTGAATGTTTTGAATGGGTAATGTAGCCGTGGATGGATGCATTTTAGTCCCCGCCATGGAAGAATGAAAGTAGCGGAAACCATGCTCTTTAAATGTTCTCTGTAGTTGTCTTGACAACACAAACTGCTACTCTGGGATGAGCCGTGTGCAAAAGATGCCCCTCTTAACGCAAAGGCGCATTCAATCAGCCCCTTATGCAGCCAAACTAAAAATATATAAAATAATATTTTTAATCGTTTAACTGATAGCATTAATCGGTTACAAACGCACCCTTTCGGTTAACGGTTAATCGAGTATTTTGAACATCCCTAGTTCTGAAGTAAGCTGGAAATCTGTAACCATTGACTTCATCAATAGTATTTGTTTTTTCTGCTATTGATAACAATGAGCCGGCAGCTAGCTCTCTGCAACTCACATGGTCGCCCACCCGGTCAGTACCTGGATGGGAGACCTCATGGGAAAGCTAGGTTGCTGCCGGAAGTGGTGTTAGTAAGGCCAGCAGGGGGCGCCTAACCTGCTGTCTGTGTGGGTCCTAATGCCCCAGTATAGTGACGGGGACGCTATACTGTTCAGTGAGCGCCGTCTTTCGGATGAGACGTTAAACCGAGGTCCTGACTCTCTGTGGTCGTTAAAAATCCCAGGATGTCCTTCGAAAAGAGTAGGGGTTTAACCCCGGTATCCTGGCCAAATCTGCCCACTGGCTTCTGTCCATCATGGCCTCCTAACCATCCCCATATTCCAATTGGCTTCATCACTCTGTCTCTTCTCCACCAATCAGCTGGTGTGTGGTGTGCGGTCTGGCGCAAAATGGCTGCCGCCGCGTCATCCAGGTGGATGCTACACACTGGTGGTGGATGAGTAGATCCCCCCCCAACCTCCCCCACCCATTGTGTGTAAAGCGCTTTGAGTGCCCAGAAAAGCGCTATATAAATGTAAGGAATTATTATTGTTATTATTATTAACAATAGTTATCAGTTTACAACAATCTTCTAGATGGCTTTTTGTGCTCAAAAAAACGTTTGAACCTCTTGAAAGAGATTAATTTTGAGAGTCTTGTTTTCATGTGGGTGAACTGCACCTTTAAGAAGAGTTCTAAACTGGAGGTGTTTGTTTTTTTGCTGTCTTCTGCCCTCTTCAGGCCACCAGCTGCTCTGCGCTTAGTCTGCCCATCAGCTCTGAGGTCCTGCAGGTGATCCTAGAGTACATCTACACCGACGAGTCTTACACCGTCAGAGGTTCTCTATCCACTCAGGCCTGAATCACATCTGCTGCACCTGTCTGCGTGTGTGTGTGTGTGTGTGATCCACATCTGTATCTCTCTTCATACAGACGCTGTGAATATGGAGTTTGTGTGTAATGTGCTGGTGGTGGCCGATCAGCTGCTCATCACCAGGCTGAAGGAAATCTGTGAAGTCGTCATCGCCGAGAAATGTACGTCTACTCCTCTTGCTTTCTTCTAATACCCAGATGTATGTTTTAAAATGAATTCAGTTGTACAGTTTCACTTCAGAATGCTAGATATTTCGAATAACATGAAAACTGATTCCAGCAACAAGCAATTTGGCTGTTCGCATCAAACACAACATGACACTACCTTTTTAATACCAGCCATTCATTTAAATAGCAGCCACTGCGCTCCCATCAAAATAGTAAGAGCTATAATTGAAATTAAATTAAATAAAAAATATATACATAAAAAAACATTTTATTGAATACAAATAAAATAGAAATACAGTTTTAAATAAAATGAAAAAAAATATTAGAGATGAAATAAAATTAAAATTTTAATTAAATTAAAATAATTACAATAATTTCTAAATTTAAATAAAAAATTCAAAAAAAGCATTTAAATTAAATTAGATAAAATGCAGAATGAAAGAAATGTGGTTATTAATTATTTTAAAAACATTTTAAAAATCAATTCATACATATTAAACATTATTAAAAGGCTACCGAGCGACTGATGTTGGTTCGGTCACAGTTCTGATTTTCATTTTCAAATCGTTTGCTAGTTGTTTTATTTTCAAGATCTCAGGTGAACTCTCTGCTGGAGCATTCAGTATGGCTATAAATGTCATGTAAAATGGTATTCGAACTCACATTGGTAGCATTTAACATTGAATAAAGCCCATAATCAGTACCTGAAGGAACCATTGTCATAGTAGTTTATGCTGTTTTTCTGCTGCTACATCGCAGATATTGAAGGTATTTCTAAAATACACATTTTGTGCGTCGCAGATGTTAGGATAAAAACTCCTTTAAACATTTTATAATGTGTAACGTTGCATTTATTTAAGAACATTTAAGCTGTATTGTTTATTATTGTAATACTTATACTATTTATACTCTAATGTTGCTCTCACATTTTGACAAAAATATTTAGACAATAGTGTATTGAGGATATATTGTATTCTGTGCAGTGATGCTGAAGAACGCTGCAGAGTTGCTGGAGTTTTCCACCATTTACAACGCAGAGCAGCTCAAACTGTCCTGTCTGCAGTTCATCGTCCTCAACATGGCGGCGCTGCTGGAGTCAAAGTAAGATAGAGACTCTTACATCTGCTGCATAAACCTTTACAGCTCCCAAAAATGCTCACAGCTCACACTCAAGTAGTTCTAAACTTTATTGAATTTCTTTCTCCTGTCGAGCACAAAGGAATATATTTTGAAGAATGCTGGAAAAAGCAGCCATTGACATGCATTGTAAGAACAAAATCAATACTGTGGAAGTCGATGGCTGTTTTTTCCAGCATTCTTCATTATATTTTCCTTTGTGTTCAACAGATGAAAAAAGTGAGAAAATGATGACAGAATTAAAATGTTTTTGTGAACCAGCCCTCAAATTTAATTGCTTGCATGTCATCAGTTTACTTTGAGCCTTAGGCCCCGTTTACACTAGTGCGTTTTAGTTTTAAAACGGCGTTTTAGAATGAAAACGATCCGCGTTTTACCCAGCGTTTCTGAACTGCTCTCCGTCCACACCAAAACGCTGAAAACGCACATCACGTGACCACACACACACTCTCTGGCAAGCACTGCAGTTCATCTACCCAGATGAGAGCTCTGCTAGTCGGACTTCTCATCAAGCATCTACCGCTGGATCTAATATCTCACTATATTTATTAAACGGGATATTTCATTCATCTTGTTGTCTTTATCTATCGACATATTCCCTGACTTTGGTCCTTAGAATCTTACTTGTTCTCAGGTAACGTGTTTTGGCTGAGCGCAAAGATAAGTTAATGATTGATGAAACCACGTAGCCTATTATGTATATTGACTGATCGCTTGCCTTTATTTCCTATAATGTATAAACTTATTGTATGTTATACTTTTATAATGGCCATTATCGATTATTAAAACTGATATTCAGCAAAAGAGAGGCTGTGTTTCGTATTTTCACTGAAATTGAAAGGAGACAGTTGTTATCGGCTCCGTTTTGTTATAAATATCCACACAGTGAAGATGACGCTCATGCAGCACGGCGCCTCAACATTTCTGCTGTCTGTTTAGTTGTTAATATTAAAATAAAAATAGACAGTTCCTTAAATCATGTATACAATTTATTGTTGAGGAAGTGAAACAACGTAGCCAAGGTGATGTGAATGAAGTTATAAAGTACACTGTTCCCTTTGAAGATTTACCCGTGTCCTCGGTATAGTCTGTTTTCCATATCAAACTGAAAAGAAGAGACTGCAGCCTTGATCAAACATGCAAAATCTGAACTTACACGGAGAAAATGCAGGACTGAACTGTGTGTGTTAGGCTACTTAATATTCAGGAAAAGCCCCAATCAGAGAGGCGAATGTCAGCAGCCCCGCCTCCGTTTTCAAATGTCTCCGTTTTCCATCATCCACACTGAGACGGAGCAGCAGCGTTTCAGAATGAAAACGGCCTCTCCAGCGTTTTCGAAACGCTCCGTTTTCGGCGCTCGAGAACTCCGGCGTAGTGTGGACGGTTGGCGTAACCGTAGCAAAACTTATGCGTTTTCAAACTAAAACGCATTAGTGTAAACGGGGCCTTATTCAACTGTATTGTGTTTTAAGAATGAATGTGCGAAGGTTAAATATTTTGACAAAGCTAGATTTATTAAATCAAAGCTGCAGTAGAAACGGCAATATTGTTGAAAAGTATTGTAATTCAAAATGATGGTTTTGTAAAATGTCATTCATTTCTGTGTATTTTCAGCATCATTACTGCAGTCTTCATGATTCTTTATAAGTCATTTAAACTGATGATGGTACGATTTTTAGCATAATAGAAAAAGTGGATCTTTACAGACTAAAAACTTTGATATTATTTTCTGCTGGATACCTGGACATATGGGATTCATTGGAACTGAACGTGCAGATAAAGCAGCTAAGGAAGCTTTACAGTTGGAAATGACAGAATGTAAAATTCCTGTGTCTCATATTAAACCCGTTATAAATCTGTATATTATGAGAAATGGCAAATGGAATGGGATAAATGTAGGAAAAACAAATTGGATGAAGGGAATCCATTTGTAGATGAAAGAAATAATTACCGTTTTGAAATAGACATGACCAGGTTGTACATACAAGATGCAGAATCGGACACTCAAAACTTAAACACGCATGTTTGTTGAAAAGGGGAAGAAAAACCTATTTGTGACTTGTGTAAGAATATTTTGACGATAAAACATATTTTAATAGAATGTGTATTTTTAAAATGATATTAGAGAACGTTTTTATTTGGGAAATATTTTAAGTGAAATGTTTGAAAAGGTGCCTTATGGAGCACTTTTAGAATATTTACCTTTAATCAAACTAAAAGATTGTATATGACTCTTTTTAGTGTTGTTGCTACTTGTATACATTTTGCAGTTTTTTTTACAATACATGTTTGTTAAGAAATTGATTTGATTTTATTATTATATATAGTGTATTTATATAAGTATGTTTTTGCCATCAATATAGCCAATGCTGCTGAAATGACATTAAAGCCTAAATAAACGGATAAATAAATGTAGAAGTCATTCTTATTAGCTGATTTTAACTATCAAGTATTATTATTATTATTATTATTATTATTATTATTATTATTATTATTATTATTATTATTATTATTATTATTATTATTATTACTAGTTATTCTTATTATTATTTTTAATATTATTATTATTACTAAGTATTATTATTATTATTATTATTATTACTACTAATTATTATTATTATTATTATTATT
Source organism: Danio rerio (assembly GCF_049306965.1). Classification (NCBI taxonomy): domain Eukaryota; kingdom Metazoa; phylum Chordata; class Actinopteri; order Cypriniformes; family Danionidae; genus Danio; species Danio rerio. Next base: position 5,089,722 of record NC_133191.1, read on the forward strand.
ATTATTATTATTATTATTACTCTCATGCACATCATCTATGAAATCTGTTATATTTTTGGAAACTGTGATGATTTTCTTTTTCAGTGTTCTTTGTAGAATAAAATGTTCAGCAGCTTTTATTTTAAATAAGAAAAATCTTTTGTTACATTATTCACCTTATTCTCCGCCGACGAGCAGGCGCTGCCATTTGAATCTTTTTGGCTTAAGACTTACGGTCTCATTCACTTCCATTAATTTTTTGACGTTAAAAACTGCTCATTACGCTGCTTGATGTTGCAATTTGATATTTTCTTATTATTTTGTTCTACTTGGTCTGTATAGTCATGTAAACATTTGTTTGTAGAGCAAGTAGTTTGACCGTTTTCTGCCGTTTATTATTCCTAGTCATTTCTCCCATAGGCGACTGATTCGGAAGTTCTAAGACAATCGTGTAAACAGGCACACTTCCGCATTTTAGAATAAGGTCAATAATTAGCTTTAGTATTAAAGTTTATCCTGGTCCAGTATGAAATAAAAGGTCAAAAATTATGAAATATAAACCTTGATTTGAAAGAAGAAATGTTCTGCATGGATGGATATTCTTGAAGGAAAAAAGAAATGCAGAAATAGATCCTCCAACTGTTGATTGTCTGTCTGTCAGAGCGCTGGAGATCCTGAGCGATGACGTCCTCGTGGATGTAGCGGCTGCGTACAGAAGAACGGTGAGTTCAAATCCTTACTTTGGGTTAGTTTGCCCAAAAATGAAAATTATCCATTGATTTAATCGCCATCAAGGTATCTTAGCTTTAAGTGACAGAAGTTAATTTGCCATTTTGATTGTTACACTTTTCCACATTCAAACTATATGAGTGACATGTCTTATGTATTCTATAGTCTTTATTATTACACTGGAATAGGAGTTTAGTTACTAACTCTATCGGTCTAGAAAATAGGAACTTTTCGTTTTTCATTGGTCTTAGTACACGATGTAACTACAGAAGAGTTTTAAATAGTAAAATCTTGTCGTCTCTTTCATTTATTTATTGGAGCAAGATGCTAATAGTCTAAATAGATTCAATGGTTTGTGCTAAGCTAAAAGTGTTCCCACCAGGCCCGGAGAGGTTGTCTGAATGGATTCTAAAATGGTAAAACTCTACCATCCAATGGTAAAACTGTTTAACTAAAGGGCACTTTTAAAAAAAAAAAACGTGGAATGTTCCTAAAGGCCCGAGACACACCAAGCCAAACAGTTGGTCATGAGCTTTGTTGGGCCATCTGTAAGCATTTCTCTAACTAGTGTGTTTGGTGTGTTTCACATGTTGATTCTAGTCGGGATAACATTGGATCGAGTTGGCCCGATTCAGCATGTAGAACCCATAGATATATACACTAGATATCGCATAGGGACCCTGAGCATGTGTCAATAGCGCCGCCACATTGGTACAGTGCTCCTAGGACAAATATCATTCAACCGCACTAGTCAAGACAGTGTTATTACGTGAAGATGCGGGACTTTAGCGATGTCTACAGGTGTAGTAATGAGGAAACAAAGAAAACAACGCACAAAGGCAGAACATTTCATAGGTAATATTAAGTTTTTTTCTGTTTTTGTATGTTCTGAACTTTTGTGCTAATCAGGTAACGTTATTGATGATGACAGTCACTGCATTCACTATAAGGCAAAGTAGCTCCAACTCGCACTAAACACTCGGCTTATGCTAGTTTTGTTGAATAAAATCAGCAAACAATGCAAAAGAAATATGACAATGAGATGCTGCGCTGCCAGAAACTTGTGTTATTGTCGGCTAACGTTAGTGAAAGAGTCGTTCGGGGGATTCATTCACAAACGAATCGCTCCCTCCTTCAGTATGAGAAGTGAAAGCAGGAGAGGAGCTGTGTTTCAGGACATGATTAGATCAAATTAAACAGGCAGGGTGGATAGTACATTTCTGTACACACAAACACAAGCTTTTTGTCAGGAATGCCCGTGCGATCACTGATCCATCAATGTAGAAAAGTGATGTAAAATTATAATTTTCCTAATTAGAAAAAAAAATTACATACTAACATCCAGGAAAGCTCCCGATCATAGATATATGTGTATATCTCTGGCTTTGGATGGCCACAGTCCTCCACTGAACCTTGGTCCTGCATTCATTTTAAAGGAGCGCTACCCTGTACCAAGATGGCGGTGCTATTGACTCATTCCGTCCAATAGACAACAATAGGCCAGGCGACATCTAATGTATATATCTATGTGTAGAATCAGCTTCGGTTGTTGGCTGAAGAGAGCACTCTGATTGGTTGCTGAATAACAAGATCAAAAAACTAAAGAGGTGTAGCTTGTAAACATATAAAATAAAGAAAGAACACAAAGAGACCAGCTGTACATTTCTCAAATATTTATTAGATATTGCATAAACCAGTCCCTCCATGATGTGTGACAATAACGGTGACGATAGTAGTAGTAAACGCTACAAAAGTAATAAACACTGCTTTGTTTATACTTTGTGTTTCTTCCTGTTTTCTTTTGCGGAATGAGAGAACAGATATCTAGTGCGGAAATACACATTCAAAATTGTTTACCCAAGGAAGTATTTCCTATAATATTTTTTTTTTTCCAATTTGTTTTATTTTGGCTAGAATATTTTTATAAAACTATTTTAAGGTTAATATTATTAGCCCTCTTAAGCAATATTTCTAGTCAAATAGTCTACAGAACAAACCTAATTAAGCCTTTAAATGTTGCTTTAAGGTGAATACTAGTATCTTGAAAAATATCTAGTCAAATATTATGTACTGTCATCATGGCAAAGATAAAATAAATCGGTTATTAGAAATGAGTTATGTTTAGAAATGTGTTGGGAAAAAAATCTTAATGCTCTTGTTTCGGTTGGCTGCGGTCCATTTGGTGTGTTCACAAGCATCTGTTTGCTCCAGACAGGGCCAAACGCAAGCAGACAACACGGTTGCTTTTTGTTGGAGCTTGTTGTTTGGCATTGGCTTGGTGTGTCCCGGCCCTTAAAAGCTCTGTTCAGAAATCCTGACCTCAGTCTGCTCTCTCAGATCCCAGCCATGCAGAGACGGCTGATCACGCCGTATGCCGACGCTCCGGATCTCAGCGCCTACGAGGACCAAGAGTGGGACTCCGCTGTGGACTGTAAAAGCACATCTGAAGCCGATCACTCCAGGTGTGAAATCTACCCTTCCTAAACACTGAAACATGTCTGTGTAGAGCTGTTCATCTGTATACAGAGTGTTCACTGTGTTTAATCTAGTGAAAGTCTGCTAAAGAAGGCCAAGATGAGGGCTAAGAAGAAACCGCGGCGCCGCTCCGACAGCTCTGGTGGATACAACCTGTCTGACATCATCCAGAGCTCTCCTAACGACGTCATCCAGAGCCCTCCTAATTATGTCACTCAGAGCCCGCCCACTCCAGGTTAACTTGCTCAATCTTGTCTTGAATTGATAGTTTACCCAAAAAAGAACATTTACTGTTAGTTCACTCACTCTCAGGCCATTGAAGTTATGGGTGACTTGTTTTTCTTTCAGTAGAAACTAGGTTTTTAGCTGAATTTTTAGTTCTAATAAATCAGGAGGACTAATAAGGACTTCAACTGTTCATTTATACAAGTTAATCTTTGAGAGTTAATGATCTGCAGCGCACACAAACGTCATTTGTACAGGCCTATTCCTGAATAGAAATGCTTTTAGTTTGTATGCTGTATGTTTTACATGATTGTTTTTTTGCGCAGGTTTGGGTAATTCAGTGAAGGCCAGCTCAGTAGACTCTCTGCAGGAGCTCATCATGTCTGACTCTGAGGGCAGTTATATGGCTGTGGGAAGTCCTCGAGACCTGCAGTCTCCGGTCTTTCAGGTGATCACAACACACCTGGGGTCTCATTTATAAACATGCATTCATTGCTTCCCACCCGTATAAATACAAGCTATAATGTACACTACCTGACAAAAGTCTTGTCGCCTATTCAAGTTTTAAGAACAAATAATACCTTCTAGTTGATCATTTGCTATCAGAAGTGGCTTATATGAAAGGCAAAGGACTCTAGAGCAAGATACCTTGACTTTAAATGATTTAATTAGGACAGTAAGGTCTGACTTTGCTTGGACAAAAGTCGTCACTGAACAGAAATAATGTCCAGTATAGAATATAAAGTCATGCTGCAGTGGAGACAGAATGAATATTGTGTCTGACTCCATCATGAGCTTGGAGGACTGCATCCATACATCTCTGCAATGACTCAAATCACTGATTAATAAAGTCATCTGGAATAGCAAAGAAAGCGTTCTTGCAGGACTTTCAAGATTCTTTGCATTCATCTTCAATGCCTCCTCCTTCATCTTACCCCAGACATGCTCAATAATGTTCATGTTTAGTGACTGGGCTGGCCAATCCTGGAGCACCTTGACCTTCTTTGCTTTCAGGAGCTTTGATGTGGAGGCTGAAGTATGAGAAAGAGCGCTATCCTGCTGGAGAATTGTCCCTCTCCTGTGGTTTGTAATGTAATGGGCAGTCCATGCTGGTTCCAGTAATTCTTCTGCAGTATTAGTGATGATTGAGATGCTGTTCAACAGATGATTCATGGGAAAAATCTACCTCTTCCAAATGATCAACTAGAAGTCAAGTTATTATTTGTTGCTCTTACAACTGGGATCAATGACAAGCCTTTTTTCAGGTAGTGTATTAAACCAGTGTTTCTCAACTGGTGGGTCGCGGGAACATTTTGAGTGGGTCGCGGAGTGTGTGATCAAAAAAACAACAAAAGTTTATTATTTAACTTATTTTACTTATATCGGACTTTTATTTTGAAATGCGCGTGCCGAAGCATGCTAAGTGGGACTTTTTTTATTTGCCAGTAACCTTGGTTAAGCGCTTTTGGCGAACTGCAATGCAAAAACCGGCGAGTTTAAGGTCTGTTTTCTTTAAAAATCAGCGATCTCCACTGGCTGAGTGATATCCGATATAAAGTGGGCCTCAGATTGTACAAGAAGCACTGCATTAAATTACATTTCCCCCACCATGTCTTTATAATATGAGCATTTATTTTACCCCAGTATATTTAATGGAGCTTCTGCGCTAGCCTGCTGATTCTGAGGGGCGTGTACGAGTAAATGGCTTTTTTTCTCGTTTTACGCTTGAGCAACTAAATGAATGTATTTTAATGACGTTACAACATCGATGATGTAAAAGGAACCGTATAAAATGGGAAAAAAAGTTCACAATAACAGGTCACCGGAAGTTTATCAGTATGGGAACAACACTAACGTTAGCTCCGCATATACCCTTTTGACATGTGAAATTCCAGCGCAAGTACGACCCCGAATATGTAAAGTGTGGATTTAAATATTTTCACGACAAAAAGGCTTTAAACCTCAGTGTGTCATATGTAGTGAGGTGCTTTCACGAGAGAAATGAAACTTAAATTAAAACGACATTTAGAAACCAAACATCCCAGTTGCAAGGAAAAACCAGTGGGTTATTTTCTAAGACGACTCTAGTAGCTGAGGGCATCACAAAAGTGCCGAACATATTCATGTTCAAAACTAGTACAAGTACATCTTACTGTGCTCACCGTGTAGCAAAGGCCAAGAAAGCCCACACAAAAGCAGAACAGCAAATAACTGCTGATTATTATAAAATGGTTATGATTATTTTAATAATTTTACTTCAGTTTGCTGGTTTCTGTTCAGTTCAACCAGATCAGTGTTAATGTTTTATAAACAGTTCAGTTTAGTTAATGGTAACTGAACTTTTCCGTACACTAACCACTGTTTACAGTATTTGACATTTTTACTCTGTAATATTTCTATAATTTGATACATTTTGTTAAATGAGAGCAATAAAATATTGTTTATTTGTAAGTCTTGGTGATTTTCTCAAAATTTATCTGTCACTAGTTGTGTATGTTAACAATTAAATACAAATGAATTATAATTCCTAAAATCATATTATAATTCCTAAAAATTTGGGTCGCGGCTTGATGACCATGTAAAAATGTGGGTGCCATGGCCAAACCAGTTGAAAACCCCTGTATTAAACAAACTTGAACTCTATGTATTCATGTTGGCAGGATGAGAGACGTGGACCGGCAGGACTGAAGACTCCTCCGGGAACCCCTGTTTTGAAGAACGGCCCTGTGCCTGTCCAGTCTTCCACTCCTGAACACATCCCTACGGTCAAAGCCAGGTGACTGAACTTCTCTCTCACAGCAAGAAGCAGAGACTCCCTCTCTGTTTCGCTGTTATTCTGAATGTTTCTGTGTCTCCAGACCAGCTCCTGTCCTGGACCTCAGGGCCATCATGGAGATGGAGGCGAACTCTCTGAATCTGGGCGCCACTCCTAAAGCCATCAGCGGGTTAGTGGGGAATAGTTGATGAGGGGGCTATGAGTTATTCGTAAATATTGCATGAACATCAGAGCTGTGACTGCAAACCCAAATCTGTCATGTGTCTGGTTCAGACAGCTAAACTGCTTATTGCGGAAATCTTCTCATATTGTGTTATTATGACACGTGTTAGTCATGATAGTTTACACGGAATCATTTGAAACATGCTAGCAACATGCTAATTCATGCTAGAAACATTCTAGCAACATGTTAATTCTTGCTAGAAACATGCTAACAGCATGCTAGTTCAAACTGGAAACATGCTAACAACAAGCTAACTCCTGTTGGAATCATGCTAACAACGTGCTAATGAAGGTCTATTTAATTGTCTTTTCGGCTAAGTCTCTTTATTAATCAGGGATCGCCACAGCGGAATGAACCGCCAACTTATCCAGCACGTTTATTGCAGCGAATGCCCTTCCAGCTACAACCCATCACTGGAAAAGGATGTTTATTCAAATTAGAAACTGCTAACAACATGCTAATTCATGCCAGAACATCCTAGCAACAAGTTAATTCAAGCTAGCATCATGCTAACAACATGCTAATTCTTGTTGGAATCATGCTAACAACATGCTAATGAAAGTTGAATGAAGTGAAATTTAGCATTCTGTACAATATTATTAGCTTGAATTGACAGCCTGTTTAAAGACTTGAGAAACATGCTAACAACATGCTAATTTATGTCAGAAACATCCTAGCAACTAGTTAATTCAAACTGTAAACATGGTAACAACATGCTAATTCACGTTGTAATCATACTAACAACATGCTGATGAGGTCTAATGAAGTAAAATTAAACATTATTTACAATATTATTAATTTGATTGACAGCCTGTCTAAAGACTGGAGTAACATGCTAACAACATGCTAATTCAAGTTGGAATCATGCTAACAACATGCTAATTCATGTTGGAATCATGCTAACAGCATGCTAATGAGGGTCTAATGGAGTGAAATTAAGCATTCTGTACAATATTATTAGTTTTAATTAACAGCCCGTTAAAAGACTTGAGAAACATGCTAACAACATGCTAATTCATCCCAGAAACATCCTTGCAACTAGATAATTCAATCTAGAAACATGCTTACAACATACTAGTTCATGTTGGTATCATGCTAACAACATGCTAATGAAGGTCTAATGAAGTGAAGTTAAACATTTTGTACAATATTATTAGCTTGAATTGACAGCCTGTCTAAAGACTGGAGAAACATGCTAACAACATGCTAATTCTTGCCAGAACATCTTAGCAATAAGTTAATTCAAGCTAGAAACATGCTAACAACATGTCAATTCATGTTAGAAACATGCTAATTCATGTTAGATTCATAATCCAACGGTTATGATTCCATAATTCAAGCTAATGAAGTGGAATTAAACATTATTTACAATATTGTTAGCTTTAATCCATAGCCTGTTTAAAAACTGGAGATTAATTCATGTGTAACCATAGTAAACATGATTCTAGCGTGAATTAGCATGCTAACAACATGCTAATTCATGCTGGAATCATGCTAACAATGCTTATTTATATTAAAATCATGTAGACTCATGTTGGAAACACGCTAACAACAGAATTGTGTTACAATATGCTAATCCATGCGTTATAATATAATGTAACATGCTTTTTAATTTATGTTGGTTTTGACCAACTTGATACTTTTTCAAACTAAATAATCTATGGTGGCTTAAGAAAGCCTGTTGAAAGTAAACTTTAATATCTATCTATTTTCCCCCCGCTCTTTTTCTCTACATATTGTTTGCATGAACTCCAGATCGAGCAGCAGCAGCAAGATCTCCATCATTCCCAGTAAACTGTCCCAGAAGCAGAGGAAGATGTTGGCTCAGGCGTCCAGAGAGGGCAGCACTGAGAGCGTCTCTGCCAAATCACCACCGCCTGCTGCGCCCATCAAACCTGTGAAAACCTGGTGAGAGATTTGACCATTTCCTCTCTTTCCAATTGGTATTAATGCTAAATGTTCTAGCATCTTCTAAACCTTGTAGTGATATTTTGGTAACATTATTAGTTCCATGCCAAATACAGATAATTATTAATGCACAATATTACTTAATGCATTTAAGAATTAAGATAAAATCATAATGCACTATGCATTAAAAATATAGTTTGATCCAAGTATGGTATGTAAGCAAATAGTTTAAAGTGTAACATTTTTTTTAATTATTATTTTAAAATCTCATGTTGATATTTTTCTTAGTTTTTGTAATTTGATGTTTATAATAATATTCATAATAATAAAATTGGTTTCAGCACATAATTAAACAATTATTATAATATTAATTTTTTTTATTATTATTATTATTATTATTATTTGGGTTTAGCACATAATTAAACAATTAATATAATAATAATAATAATAATAATAATAATAATAATTTACTATTATATTATTATTATTATTATTATTATTATTATTATTTGGGTTTTAGCACATAATTAAACAATTAATAATATAATAATAATAATAATAATAGTAATAATAATAATAATAATTTACTATTATTATTATTATTATTATTATTATTATTATTATTATTATTATTTGGGTTTTAGCACATAATTAAACAATTAATAATATAATAATAATAGTAATAATAATTGTTAATATTATTATTATTATTATTATTATTATTATTATTTGGGTTTCAGGACATCATTTAACTTTTTTTTTTTTTTTTTTTTAAGCATATGATGTTATCCATTTCATGTAACAAATGTTTTTTTTCCTTTTATTATTATTTCCTCTAATACCTTATAGGTATTTTAAATATATTACAATATATTGCTAATATTCAACAAGCAGTTTGTATTTTTTACCTATAATTATGACGTAATACATAAGACATTTAGCTTTATTTGACTGTTTTCAGGTCGACAGCGGTCCAGCCATCGCTCTCCTCCTGCTCCTTCCGGGATCTTTTAGCAGAGGAGGAGCGACGTGGAAAAGCACCCCCCGTTTCTCCAGTGGCTGCAGGACCAGCATTGTCAAGTGCCAAAAGAGTGACGTTCAAATGTGCTGAGAATAGTGACCCGGAAAAACCAGCAGGGTGAGAAACATCACGTTCATTATTCAGTGTCTGATTAATGCAATTCACTGCACTCAGAACACTTTCACAGAGTCAAAGATTGAATCTGATTGGCTAATTTCTGCTATTTTCTGGCCAAACTTCAAAACCTGAGGTTGCTGCAGACTTTAATTACACTATAATGATGTGTTTCCAACTGCATTGGAATATTGAGTTGGGGGCGGGGCTTAATCTTTGCACTCTTACTCTTTCACAATTTACTTATTTGGTTATTTATTTCCTTATGTGTTTACTTATTTACTTCTTTGCATAATTACTTATACTTATTAACTTATTATTTATTTATTTACTTGCTTATTTATTTACTTATTCCTATATTTGTTTACTTTTTATTTGCTTATTTACTTATTCCTATATTTATTTACTTATTTACTTTTTACTTATTGCTTACTTTTTTACTTGCCTACTTATTTACTTATTGGTTTACTTATTATTTGCTTATGTATTTACTTTTTTACTTTGTATGTTTAATTAATTATTCATACACTTATGTACTTATTCATATATTTATTTACTTAGTTATTTGCTTATTCAAACATTTATTTGCTTGTGTTTTTGCTTATTTACTTTGCATATTTATTTACTTATTAATATATTTATTTACTTTTTATTTATTAGCTTATTTACTTTGCATATTTATTTACTTATTAATATATTTACTTTTTATTTATTTGCTTATTTACGTAGTCATACATTTATTAACTTATTTATTTTTTGCTTAGTTACTTATTGTTATTTTTCTTATTGATTTCTTATGATGTTGTCTTTCGAACTGTATTGGAATATTGAGTAGGTAGTGTGGCTTTTTTTTTTTTTTGCACTCTTACTGCTCTTTCACTTGCAGCAAACTAATGGTGGAAGGTGCATGGCTTAGCATATTTTGCCCAATCCGTCAAACTGACGTCATCAGATAAAGACTGCTGTTCCAGAGCGGAAGCTGATGAAAAGGCTATAAATAAAATAAATAATAACAATATTTTAAAAATGTCTTCATTTTAGTATCTGTGAGCCGCTATATTGTATATAGTTTTATTTTAGATTTGTTATCTGACATGCTAACGGAAAAGCAAAGTTTGCTCACATCAAGCACCGACAGGAAATTTTTGTATGTAGTATACTAGTTCCTGCTGCTTGCAATAGTGCTACTGTGTCGTCATGGCAACACTGGTTAATCAGATGAAGCCTCTTGACTCGTTCACAGTTAATAAAATGAGTATATTTTAATAAAATTAGTAAATTTTTAATAAAATTAAATCAGAAATTTTTATTTTAATTATATTAATTGTTAAATGTAGGAAGTTTTTAAATTTACTTTAATACTTAAATATTTATTTCAAAGCAATTGGTTTTTGCATTTGGCCGTGTGCATGCAGAATTAAATTTTCAGCCCAGAGTTTTAATTTCTTGTCTTTAAAGTGTATTCTGGGATTGCTTTCTTTCTTGGTGAAGCATGTGGTGTGTGGCATTTATGTGAAGTAAGCTCTTTTCTGAACAGCCGGCATCTTTAATGACATAAATGTCATCTTTGGTAGATTTTTGAATGTGAGCAAGTAGCCTCTTCTCTGTGATGCTTAGGATTTGTCTGCTCCTTTAGATGGCGCTGTTACGCTTCAGTATGAGTGAACAGCATCATGATGAGCTGCTGGAGTCAGTGGGGGCTATTTGTGTGCATGTATGTTACAGTCTGTCTCCGTGCATCATTGCTGTGTTGGAGACTGTGGATCAGGGGTTCTGTTTTGCTCTGTGTTGTAAAATGAGATGTTTTTGAACCTGCGGCAGGTGTAGTTCCTTTAGCTGTTTCCTAGTGTCTTATTAAATAAACAAACGTAACCACTGCGTCATTATTTGTTTTGCCTGTTTATATATTTTTATAATTTAATTTATTTAATTTTTTAATTTATTTCTTTTGTATTTATTTATATGTGTATTTATTTATCTATTTTTTTTTTCAAAGCAGGTATTTTTTTATTTTCATTTAAACCTCAATTTTACACTCAGAGAAAAAAATCAGGGTTCCATTTAGATCCTAAAGTACAAAAAAGCCCCCTACTAACCTTCAAAACATTAGAATAAAATTTTAAATTGAAAGCCAAGAAACGACGCGCTGCCGTCTCTTAGCCATAAAGTCGCTGGTTCAAGCCTCAGCTGGGTCAGTTGGCATTTCTGTGTGGAGTTTGCATGTTCTCCCCGTGTTCGCTTTGGTTTCGTCTTGATGCTCCGGTTTTCCCCACAAGTCCAAAGACATGTGCTATAGGTGAATTGGGTAGGCTTAATTGTCCGTAGTGTATGTGTGTGAATGTTTCCCAGGGATGGATTGCAGCTGGAAGAGCATTTGCTGCGTTTAACATATGCTGGATAAGTTGGTGGTTCATTCCGCTGTGGCGACCTCAGATTAATAAAGGGACTCAGCCAAAAAGAAAATGGATGAATGAAGCCCACAGTAATATTTAAAATATTAGTAAGTTTAATATATATAAAATCATAATTTATTGGATGGACACTTTCGAATATTAAATATTGAAACAAATAACTATAACATAATAAAAAATATTAATATTAAAACATAAAGCATTTAATTCAAGCGTCATTTAAGCATAGATTCATGCAGTCTGTTTGTAACCCAAGTAATAATATATATATATATATATATATATATATATATATATATATATATATATATATATATATATATATATATATATATATATATATATATATATACAAAAGATACAGAAATGTTAATATTAAGTCTTAAAATGATTAAAAAATGTTAAAACTAAATTACCTTTTTGTGGGGAAAAATAATAATAAATAAATGTCACAATTTTTCTGAGCAAATAACAAAATCATTTAATTATGTACACTGGTATTGATGTCATGGGGTTGTTTGTAAGTACTGTGAAATTCACATGCGTTACCGACTTATCCAAGACTATTCATTCATTCATTCATTCATTTTCTTTTTGGCTCAGTCTCTTTTTAATCATGGGTCGCCACAGCGGAATGAACCGCCAAATTATTCAGCATATATTTTATGCAGCGGATGCCCTTCCAGCAGCAACCCAACACTGGAAAACACCCATACACACTCATTTACACAGATAACTATGGACAATTTAGCATATTCAATTCACCTATAGCGCATATGTTTGGACTAAAGGGGAAACCGGAGCACCTGAAGGAAACCCACGCCAACACGAGGAGAATATGCAAACTCTAAACTAGAGCTCACCAAACTTGTTCCTGGAGGGCCTGCAGACGTTAGCTCCAACCCTAATCAAACACACCTGAACATTCTAATCAAGGTCTTACTAGGTGTACTTGAAACATCCAGGCAGGTGTGTTGAGGCAAGTTAGAGCTAAACCCTGCATAGACACCGGCCCTCCAGGATCGAGATTGCTGACCCCTGCTCTAAACAGAAATGCCAACTGACCCACCGGAACCAGTCACCTTCTTAGGCAAGACAAGGCAAGTTTATTTATATAGCACATTTCATACACAATGGCAATTCAAAGTGCTTTACATAAACAAGAATAAAAGAAACAAGTAAAATTAAAATAAAAAATGATCTTACTGATCATGCTACCCACTGTGCCACCGTGACACCTATCCAAGGCTCAAAAAACCTCATTCTTCAGTGCTGAAGTGCGCTCGCTTTTGCGATTTAGCTGTAGAACTTCTGATTCAGTTGCCGACTGGAGAAATGACCCGGGAAAATAAACAACAGAAAACGGTCTAGCTACTTGCTCTACAAACAAGTGTGTTTATGACTATACGTACACATAGAATAATATAATAAGAAAATATCCATTGCAGCTTAACAAGCTGACAAAAAATACAGAATAATAAAACTGACCCAACTTCAACATCAACTTTCATTTTCTTTTCTTTTAATTCTGCCAGTATAAACCCCACTAGCGCTACTAAATCAGCATCTGTAGGTCATTCATGACAGCTGTGCTCATGTTGTCTTAACTTGCTTGAGCTGGTTTGATCATTGTTTATTTACTCAAAGCCAGTGTCAGGAGCAGTTTGTCTGATTCAGGGTGTGATGTTGAGTGTGTGCGCGAGTGTTTTCTGTCGGCTCTGTTCTGTAGGTGTGTGTGTGTGCCGTAAAGCCTCATGTTTCTGACTCCAGCACTCTGAATATTTATCATCAGTTCTACTGGCCGCCTCTGATTGTAATCTCTATTGATAAGGGCAAACTTTGTCACAAACACTCTCATCCCGGCGGCTCCACGTCATCTGTGTTTATGAGCTCTAGCTGAGCACACTAGAGAAAGTCACTTGCGCATCGCTGTTTTGAAGTCAGCTGCTTTAGTTTCAGATTTAAATTTTTATCGTTGACTTTAAAAAAATATATAGAATTTACTTATTTACTTATATTTATATTCTTATATATTTACTTTTTTTTGCTTATTTACTTAGTAAAAATGTATATGTTTATTATTGAATATTTAATATTTAAATTATTTAATTAATTAAGCAAATAAATAAACACATAAGTAAACATATAAGTAAATAATTAGGTAAAAAAATATTTTTATTTGCTTGTATTTATTTATATTCTTATATATTTACTTATGTATGTATTTATTTAGTAAATATTTATATAATTACTATTGAATATTTAATATTTAAATTATTTACTTAACTAAATAAATAGGCAAATAAATAAATAAATAAATACATAGGCAAATACATAAGTAAATATATAAAAATATAAATAAGCAAATAAGTAAATAATTATGTAAATAAATATATAAATATTTTTATTTGCTTGTATTTATATTCTTATATATTTACTTTTGTATTTATTTATTTGCTTATTTATTTACTTAGAAAATATTAATGTATGTACTATTAAATATTTAAGATTTGAAATATGTACTTAAGTAAATAAATAGGCAAATAAATAAATACAAAAGTAAAATATTTAAGAATATAAGTGTGCAAACAAGTAAATAATTAGGTAAATAAATATTTACCTATTTGCTTTTATTTATCTATATTATTTTATGTTTTACTTTACTTACGGATTTGCTTATTTATATTTAGATTCTTATGTATTTACTCATTCATATACTTATGATTTTTGTTTACCTATTCATTTATTTATCTACTTATTTTCTTCTTTACTTGTTTATTTGCTTTTTATTTACTTATTTGCTTATTGACTTGTTCATATGTTTTTTAATTTTTTTACTTGTGTATTTATTTACTTTTTTCTTGCTTAAGCACTAAAGCTGATCGTCTTGTGTTTTTCCCATCAGCCCCTGGGTGCTGCGGGCAGCTGGAAGTCCGCCGTCCATGTCCACATTTGCCTCTATTGTGGAGGAGGAGAGACAGCAGGAAGCAGCTCTGATCCGCAGCCGAGACAAACCACTCGCACTCATACAGGTAACAGACACACCTGTGTTATCTGACACACTTAATTACTCTAAATCATTAGAAAACTATAGTGTGGCATTTGACATGGCAGATGACTTAAAACTAAGAAAGTGGTGTAATGTGCTGAATTAATCAAAATCTCTCCTTTAAACAGAAATTGGGGGAAAAAATAAACAGGGGGCTAATAATTCTGACTTCAACTGTATATATATTTATTTATTTATTTATTTTTATTTTATTTGATTTTATTTTTGGTTTTATTTTTTAAATATATATTTTTTATTTTTATTTATTTTATCTTTGATTTATTTACATATTTCTTCTTATTTTAAGGTAATTTATTTTTATTTAATTTATTTACGTTTTATTTAAATTTTATTTTTTTTTATTTAATTTATTTTATTTTATTAAATGTTTTTATTTTAATTTAATTGTATTAATTAATTAATCAATTTGTTGTATTTAAAAAAAATGTAATTTATTATTTATTTAATTTTTTTAAATAAATTCTTTTTATTATTTTATTTTTACTTTGATTTTAAATTTATTTTTATTTAATTATTTTTTATTCACTTTTTTATTTATTTTTTATTTTAATTAAATTTATTTTTATTTATTAAATTTATTTATTTATTTATTAATTGTATTTATTATTATTTAATTATTTATTTTATTTTTATTTGTTTAGTTAAGTTTTTTTATAATTTTTTTTTTAACTTTTATTTTTTTTATTCATTTGATTTATTAATTTATTTATTTTTATTTTCATTATTACATGAGAACAAATAATGATGTCTTCAAATGTACAGTTGAAGTCAGAATTATTCGCCCTCCTGTGATTTTTCTTTTTTTCTTTTTCAAGTATTTTCCAAAATATGTTTGATGGAGCAAGGGATTTTTCACAGTATAATATTTTTTCTTCTAGAGAAAGTCTTATTTGTTTTATTTCTGCAAGAATAAAAGCAGTTTTATTTAAAAAATAAATAAATAAATTTAATCATTATACAATGATTGCCTAATAAATTTAACCTGCCTAATTATCCTAGTTAAGCCTTTAAATGTTGAATACTAGTTTCTTGAAATATATTGAAATATAAAAGATAAAGGAAGTGAGTTATTTAAAATGAGTTATTAAAACTATGAGTTTTAGAAATGTGTTGAAAAAATCTTCTCTCCGTTAAACAGAAATTAGGGAAAAAATATACAGGGGGTCTAATAATTCTGACTTCAACTGTCTGTTTCCTATGTTGACCTTTTTTTCATCTGTATGATAGATTGAAGAACGAGCCGTTCAGGACCTGTTAATCCATTACAACGCATTTAACAACCCAGATGAGCTGATACTGGTGGAGAGGTCAGATCAAGGCCCAGTCGCCACCCCGACCTGGAACAAACACTGAACCCTCACAGTAACCATCACACTTACACCTAGGATTACAGCAGTATTCATCTGTGTCAATCTGAGTTCTGTTTCCCAACATTGTTCTGCATTAGCCACACTCGTTTAACTCTACTGCTTTAACTCTGCTGTTTCCTCTTGAGAATATGAAAGAGAAACTCTGGAGAGTCGCCACATGTGCCAAAATATGTTTGCTGCATCGTTTCTCTCTTTATTTTTTTATGATCCAGTGGTTTAATGATCTGCATCTCACAGGTAGTGTGTGTTTTTTTGCAGATTTAACTCGCATATCGCTACGAATCGGTGTTAATTTTGTCAATGAAAATAAGGTGGCAAAACGTTCGCTTATAGCTTAACACATACAGGTCATTTGCACTAGACGCGGTCACCGATCTGCTTATTTAATGAATGAACAAGGTTATTGTTGACGATAAACAGATAAAAAGACTAAAATGTAGTCAAAAAATAAATATGTTAATTTATAATTTCCTGCATTGCCTGGCTCTTTTATTAAATAAACAGATCTGAGGGCAACAGACCTGTCAATATTCTTTGTCAAAGCCATTTTTGTTGACGAAATGATCTCTGCTGTGAAAGTTTGTGACTAGATAGAAAAATGTAATCAGCCATACAAAGCAAAAGACTGTTTTAGGGGCTGATTTAAAAGAACACCACAACAACAAAAGAGAGATTCACACACATGCATTTTTATTTGCTTTCTCACACAATCAACATAACATTCTCATTTAGGGCTGGGTCTAATAATAGGTTTTTTGTTGTTGTTAAAGGGATAGTTCACGCAAAAATGACAATTCTGTCCTTCACTTGTTCTATATGTGTTCGAGATTTTTCGTCTTCTGTTGAACAGATTTGAAGATATTTTGAAAAATGTGGGAAACTGGTAACAATTGACTTCCATAGTATTTGTTTGACTTGCTATAGCTGTCAATGGTTACCGGTTTCCGAAATTATTTTTGCTCTTATAGGAATAACAAATACTATTGAAATCAATGGTTTCAAAAATTCTTCAAAATATCATGTTTTTTTTTTATTTTTTCTAAACAAGAATTTTGGAAACCGGTAACCATTGACACCACTTGTAGAAAAAACAATTGCTATTGAAGTCAGTAACTATTGACTTCAGTAGTATTTGTCATCTGTTTTTTTTTTTTTTTGGGTTTTGTTTTTTCAGCAGGAAAAAGAAATTTTTGAAACCAGTAACTATTGACAGCTCTAGTAGGAAAAATGAATACTATTGAAGTCAATGGTTACCAGTTTCCTGCAAAGGGAGTCAATGGTTACCGGTTTCCAAAATTGGTACACAAATTGATTTAAAAAAAATAAAAAATACTATGGTTACCGGTAACCATAAACTTCAGTGGTATTTGTCAATGGTTACTGGTTTCCAAAATTCTTCAAAATATCCTTTTTTTTCAGGAAGAGAATTTTGGACACCGATAACCATTGACACCACTAGTAGGAAAAACAAATACTATTGAAGTAAATGGTACCAGTTTCATACTGAGGGTGTCAACAACCAGTTTCCAAAATCAGTACTCAAATTGGTTTACAAAAAATAATATATATATATATATATATATATATATATATATTGAAGAATTATGGTAACCATTGACATCCTTTATAGGAAAAACAAATTACTACTATTGAAGTCAATGGTTGCTGGTTTCCTACTAAGGGTGTCAATGGTTATTGGTAACCATAAGCTTCAATATTATTTGTCTATGGATGCTGGTTTCCAACATGTTTCAAAATATCTTCTTTTTTCTGCTGAACTGCAAAAGAAAAGAAGATATTTTGAAGAAAAAACAAATACTATTAAAGTCAATGGTTATTGATTTCCTCCAAAGGGTGTCAAGGATTACAGATAACCATTGACTTCAGTAGTTTTTGTCAATGGTTGGTTTCCAAAATTCTTCGAAATATCTTCTTTTTTTTCAGGGAAAGATATTTTGAAGAATTTTTGGTATTTGGTAAACATTGACACCCCTAGTAGGGAAAAGAAATACTATTGAAGTCGGTGGTTACTGGTTTCCTACTAAGGGGCGTCAATGGTTATCGGTAACCATAAACTTTAATGGTATTTGTCAATGGTTACCGGTTTTCAAAATTCTTCAAAATATCTTCTTTATTTGTTCAACAGAAACAAGAAACGTTTTTAAAGCACCTTGGAGTGGGTAAGTAGTGAGTAAATTTCCATTTTTGGGTGAACTATGCCTTTAAAACATTATTCTAATATGAATGGGACGATAGATTTAAAAAGTAAAATTTAATTGTTTGTTCTTTGAATACCTCAGTTATTTTTGCTTCATGTTAATGAGGAGATATTTGCAGTGGCATGCAATAAAGAGTTGAATGTGAGCATCAGCAGTTGTTTTGCGTCTCTTTTTATGAACATACAGCGGGGGAAATTATTATTTACATGTCACCATTTTTCTCAGAAAACGTTTCTAAAGGTGCTGTTGACTTGACATTTTCACAAGATGTTGAAAACAACCACAGAAATCTATAAATGCAAAGAAAACAAATCGAATTAGTTTACAAATGAAGTTATGCTTAATAAAATAAAATGATGCAGGAAAAACAGTTTTGAACACATGAAGAAAGGAAGGGGTAGAAAGGCAGTGAAAGCCCAGACAGCAATTGAAATCTCTCGGTAGTTCTTCAGCAACCCTCAACCCTTTCTCAGTGTGAATGAATATATGCTGCTTCAGTCCAACATCTACATTAGCAGGATGATGAAGATGAATTGAGAGACATTTGGACATTTCAGCAAGACAATGATCTAAAATACAGCCAAGGAAGTTCAAATGCTTTCAGAGAAAGAAAATCAAGCTGTAGAATGGCCCAACCAATCGCCTAACTCAAATCCACTAGAAAATAAGAAAATAAAGCTCAGATTTGATAGACGAGACGCACAGAACCATCAAGATTTTGACACTGCTGAAGTCTGTGAAAAACTCACAGCTGAGCAGTTCATGTGACTTCATTCTCCACCTTAAGCTGCCACCGTTAAAAAAGCCTTTTATATAAAGTATTAAATACGTTTCAGAAGTTCAGTTCTTTCTTCTTGTGTCATTTCTTTGTTTTTACACACAAATCATTTGTCAGATTTCTTTGTTTTGTATTATTTTTGTTTGTATTGTTTGGGTTTTTCACGAAATCTGGTTCATTTCCACATCAACAGCTCCTTTAGAAATATTAATCCCAGAAAAAACATGACGTGTTCAATACTTTTTCCTCCGCTGTACGTCATCATTTGCTCGGCCTCATGTTGGGAATTATTATTATAGTTTTTTTTTTATTTTACTGGAGGTCTCCAGATCTGCCATTAGTATGTTAAACACATTGCCCTCCACTTACAGTCGGCACATGTTAATTGGAGATTTGAATGAGTATTTTAACATAAAAATGTGACAAATCATCTTTAATTGCTCTTCATTTTGATAAAACTATGGCTCTGTGACCTGGTCAAGTGATCTGCTGGTATAATTTATCCCTCTTTTTTTCCTCTTATTAAATTGCTTTTAATTTGATTGTTTTCTGGCTGTATTAAAGTGACAGTCCACTTATTAATGGACATTTTCTCACCATTTATTCACGTGTGGTGGAACGGGAGATTGGCATCATGGATGTACAACCGACAAATCTGCAGCAACTGCGTGATGCTATTATGTCAATATGGAGCAAAATCTCTGAGGAATATTTCCAGAACCTTGTTGAATCTATACCACAAAAGATTAAGACAGTTCTGAACGCAAAAGAGGGTCCAACCCAGTACTAGTAAGTTGTACCTAATAAAATGGCCGGTGAGTATCTATCTATCTATCTATCTATCTATCTATCTATCTATCTATCTATCTATCTATCTATCTATCTATCTATCTATCTGTCTGTCTGTCTGTCTGTCTGTCTGTCTGTCTGTCTGTCTGTCTGTCTGTCTGTCTGTCTGTCTGTCTGTCTGTCTGTCTGTCTGTCTGTCTGTCTGTCTGTCTGTCTGTCTGTCTGTCTGTGTGTGTATGTATATATATATATATATATATATATATATATATATATATATGTGTGTGTGTGTATACAGTATATGCTTGTATATAACTGTAAATATGTATGTATATAACTGTTTTGACATTATTTACAAAATGTGGCTTAGAAATAACTAAATTATAATGGGTCAAGTGAAAAATATTCCACTGGCTAATACTAAAAATCCTTAATGTGTTGTCTGGTAAACATCTGAAATTTCATTCAAAATGATCTTAAAGATGTATCTATATATAGATGCTAAATATAAACATACTGATACTAACATCTAAAAACCATTTAATTTCACAGGACCTTTAAACTAAAGTGTTTCTTTCCAGACAGGATGACTAATGTTTCATAAATCTAATATGATAATCACGACCCTGGTGTCCGTCTGTGTCTGCTTTTAGCCGAGCGCTTGACTCAGTGTTTTTACAGTTGTCGGGGTCACAGAAGATCTGGCCTGGAGTGACGTGACTTGAGTGATGTCACCGCTTCTTCATTTGTCAAATTTGCACTCATGCAGTCATCTCAAGCCCGTCTTAATGAATTTGATGTTTGGTGTGATTCGATTAAGCAGACGGTCCTTTCCTTTCCAACAAACCTCTCTCTTTGCATACGTTACGGTCATCAGAGTATTAAAAACTCTCGGTTCAGCGAGCTCATGAGATGACCCCTCCAGAAATAAGTGCGTGACGGTTAAGGGTCCTAATATACAGTAATGAGCGCAACCCGGCAGTTCAAGCATCTGCCAGACACGCAGTGAGCTGAATGATGATCACGCACTCATCTCTATTAGTCAGAGAGGAAAAGTGATGCCCAGAGAAGCCTACAAAGAGCATCAAAAATACTATAGTAATTTAAAGTAAATACTGTACGGTTTGAAATCCAGCAAATTGATCACACAAGGAACAAATGAAAATTTAAATTTGTTGGTCCTTACCAAAGGGACCCTATACCGAGATCAAGAGGGAGGTATTTGAAATGAATCAAAAAGAGGAAGGGATATATCAGATTTAATCTGATGGGCTTTCTTTAGCACCGGGCTTTTAGACAAATAGGATAACCCCAGCACTTTTACCCCCCAATACTTTGCTGCAGGTAGGCATGGGACGATAACTGGTTTTAAGGTTTACCGCGGTTTGGAAAAGTCATGGTTTTCAAACCACAAACATTTTCATATCATTCCTCCCATTTCCCCAATTTCTGTTTAACGGAGAGAAGATTCTTTTCAAAGCATTTCTAAACATAATAGTTTTAATAACTCATTTCTAATAACTGATTTATTTTATCTGTGCCATGATGACAGTAAATAAAATTTGACTAGATATTTTTAGCACACCTCTATCCAGCTTAAAGTGACATTTAAAGGCTAAAATTAGGTTAACTAGGCAGGTTAGGGTAATTAGGCAAGTTATTGTATAATGATGGTTTATTCTGTAGACTATCGAAAAAAAATATTGCTTAAAGGGGCTAATAATGTTGACCTTAAAATGTTTTTAAAAAAAATAAAAAGCTGCTTTTATTCTAGCCGAAATAAAAACAATAAGACTTTCTCCAGAAGAAAAAATATTATCAGACATACTGTGAAAAAAAATGTCTTGCTCTGTTAAACATCATTTGGGAAATATTTAAAAAAGAAAAGAAATAAAGGGGGCTAATAATTGTGACTTCAACTGCGTGTGACTTTTTTGTTTGTTTGTTTTTCATGTGTGTTAAGACTATTTAATTTAGTTTATTATAGGGTAAAAATTATCTCCAGAAGAAAACAGCAGAAGTCAACCAAGATTTATTTTTTTTATTTAGCCACGTGTTATTGACATTTTAAGGGCCCTATCATACACCCGGTGCAGTGTGGCGCAAGGCGCGGCGCAATAGTCTTTTGGTAGTTTCAGCTTGGCACAAGAGTGGTTTTGAGGCGTTGCGCTACGCTGTTTAAATAGCAAATGCATTAGCGCTCATATGTGCGCCCATAGGCGTTCTGGTCTAAAAAGGAAGGCGTTCTGAGGTGGACCGCTGGCGCGTTGCTATTTTGAGAAACTATAATAGATTTTTCATCAGACCAAAACTAACCCGGTCTAAACTCCAGCGCAGAGTTGCGCCTCGCTTACACACTGCTTAATACACACAAGAGAGCAATAGGCAAATATCTTTACATATTAAAAAATGTAAATATTAAGGATATATATATATATAGGATATAATAAGAATAGATATAGGATATAAATATAAAGGATTAAAATATTACAAAACATATTATTTTCTAGCCTACATAAATATGAAAAATCACTGCTTTTATCTCTTCTTCATCTCGGGAGGCTTTTTCAGTTCATTCATAACAATTTGCTTTTGTATAATGTTATTATTATTAGCAGTATTATTTATTATATCCATATTTATATTTGTTTTATTAAAAACAAGCTTAGATTTGCCCACCTGCAGGTTTTAGACCATATGGGGCACAGCATGTGTTTTAGGATATAACTCAGGTTTTTGAGCACATTGTGTTATTATTGTTCATTTATTCGTTTGCTGTAAATTAGAACTGAATTTAGAAATAGTTTTGAAACAAATATTTGCGCTTAACAAACAAAATTATTTATTTATAGACTAATTGATGTCTGTGTGTAAAGGTTTCCCTATCCAAGAGCGAATGTGAAAGTAGATCTATTATCTCTCATTCTCACGCAGTAGATGCTCTGTTTAACAGTTTTCTGTTAAAAAAGCTGTTAACTGTTTGCTTGTGAAATGCTCATTTTTTCTTTTTCTTACTTTGCATCCTGTAAATAGCGAATGCGCTCTTGGCGCGACGCAGCTGGCTCTTAAAGGGAATGGGAGATGAGACTCTTATTGGTTTATTCTCAAAACACACCTATAACTCATTAAGAAAATAAACTCAACCTTTTTAGCCCATACGCCATGACGCAAAGCAGATTTTCCCGTCCTTAAATTAGCAAAAACGCGTTCTGACACGCCCTGAAAGCGTTTGCGCCCTGCGTTTTGCGCTCTGCGCATGGACCGTCAAAATAGAGCCCAAAATGTTCCTTTAAAAAAATATAGCGTTCAGTGTCCTAATTTAAAAAAATGTTTAGGGTGGATAAATCCAATTTTTTCACAGTGTTTTTTATCCAGATATTTAAAAAGAACATATTTTAGAGCAGTAATCAGGATACTGTGATACCGCAAAACCGTGATATATTTGTTCAAGATAATCATACCATCAGAATCTGAGACCGGCCCATGCCTAGCTGCAGTTAAAACCTTAGACAGCGAGTTCTTCTGTTTTACTTTTAAAGTAGCAAAGCAACAAATCAAAGATTAAGTTCAACTGGATATAGTGTTTGGTATGTGGTGTAGCGTTGTGCAGTGTCTGGTTTGTAGTGTAGTTGTGTGTTGTGTTGTGTAGTATCGGGAGCTCCAGCTGCTCTTCCCCCTCTGATCTGGTTTGTCAGCGCTGTATGCAGGCGTGTGGATTATCTGACTGATGAGCAGCTCTCAGTGCAGTGTATTCTGAGCGTGCCCAGAACGTGCCGAGTGACATCACTGACTCTGAGCTCATGGGGGCTCCGCCACGTGCCGCTCTGCGTAGTTTCTGCTCCAGCGCCAGATCCGATTCATTACCGAGCAGGCCAGAAAGAGACTTCTCAGAAAAAAATCAGCATGTGTTGCTGAGCAGCGGCTGGAGAACAGGATAAACCCAGCTCCTTTTCACCAGCCACGGGGACTTTCACTGACTACACTGACCCTGTTAAATCTTTATACACATATATTTCTAATTAAAGATGTTCAGTCGATTCAATTCATCTTTATTTCTCTAGCGCTTTTACAATGTAGATTGGGTCAAAGCAGCTTAACATAGACGTTCTAGTAAATTAAAACTGTTTGTAATGAATTACAGAGATTTCACCGTCATCATCACCACAGTCACATGTCAGTACAATTATAAAAGAAGACGCTTCAATCTTTGGACGTTAAATCAAGTTTATTTTTTAGATTAACATAACGGATATCCACACAGCAGTGGATATTAACGTGTATTCTGTCACATTTACCACGCAAAAACAGTGCAAAGTTAAACGCATTGCGTGTGACTCATCGTTGCAGAAAGGCTTGAATTAACTCCACAACAAATACATAAAATAATCATTGGTAATAGTTTCACTGTAGTATTTCTCAGAAACATTATGAGATCTGCTTCCTTCATGTCTGTCACAGTGCTGTTTATCTGATGCAGATGGAGACACACTCTGACAGGCACATGAGAATGGTGTGTAGGTAGAACTAGCATTGCAACAACTATGCACTATGCACAAGCAACACTAGAACTATGCACAAGCAACAAAAACAGCTACATTGTGCAGAAAATATAATATTTTGAAAGGTAAAATAAATAATCTGATGGGTGTTTTGAACTGAAACTTTGCAGACACCTTCAGGAGATACCATAGTATCTTAAAATTCCCGTGATGTGACTTAAATTTAACTGAAACATGAAAAGAGGGCTGGACATAGAGTAGCCCCTCCCCGTTTAAAAGTACATCCAATAGTGTTTCGTTATTATCACAGCTCTGCCACTCAGACTGATTGACCTCAAGCACACACAGTAATAGCCTCTTAAAGGGGGCAGGGCATGTCAGACACTAGAGAGCATTTGATTGGTCAGAATATAGAGCATGTGTGTGAAGTTTCAGCTCAAAATAATGTGCGACAAGTAATGTTTTATAACTGTCGCCTCACAGCAAGAAGGTCGCTGGTTCAAGCCCTGGTTATTTCAGTTGGCATTTTTGTGTGGAGTCTGCATGTTCTCCCTGTGTTCGTGTGGGTTTCCTTTGGGTGCTCCGGTTTCCCCATCAAGTCCAAAGACATGCGTTACAGGTGAATTGGGTAAGCTAAACTGTGCGTAATGTATGTGTATGGGTGTTTCCCTTTGATGGGTTGCAGCTGGAAGGGCATCCGCTGCGTAAAACATATGCTGGATAAGTTAGCGGTTCATTCCGCTGTGGTGACCCCTGATTAATAAAGGGACTAAGCAAAAAAGAAAATGAATGAGTGAACTCTATGAATCTGACCCTGATTTGATCCAAAATGCGCCATTTTGGTGACTATCACTTTAAGTTCAAATTAGATTGTGTTCTTTTCAGAAGAGGGCGGAGCTACACATCCCTGTGTGTCAGCATAGTGGCAGATTAAAAAACGAGACTGGCATCCTATGCCAATAAGGGAGAGATGGTCAATAGCAGGCGGTGCTTTCCCCTCTGATGACCCATATAAACGGAGAATGTCAATCAGAGTATTTCTGTTTTTATCAAGTGTGATTATAAATAATAGACTTAATATATTTATGGGCTGGTTATATTCACAATCTGCTGACATACAACTGTGTTTAAACTCCTTATGAAAGCGATTTCTCCATAATAGTTTTAAATGTTCAAGCAGTTTGCCATAGTGTTCAGGGTTTGGAAGGACAAATGATGATTTCCTAGATATGTTTTAATTAGAGCATAATCAAAAAGAAGGTCGCTGGTTTGAGCCTCAGCTGGGTCAGTTGGCGTTTCTATGTGGAGTTTGCATGTTCTCCCACTGTTAGTGTGGGTTCCTCCAGGTGCTCCGGTTTCCCCCACAGTCCAAAGAGATACGGTACAGGTGAATTGGGTAGGCTAAATTGGCCGTAGTGTATGAGTGTGAATGAGTGTGTATGGATGTTTCTCAGTGATGGGTTGCAGCTGGAAGGGCATCCGCTGTGTAAAACATATGCTGGATAAATTGGTGGTTCGTTCCGCTGTGGCGACCCCAGATTAATGAAGGGACTAAGCTGAAAAGAAAATGAAGGAATGCATGTTTTAAATGGTCAAAATCGCTAAATAGGACCGTCTGCTTACCATATGAGGCAGAAACACAAACATTAGAGCTGGAGTGTGTCATACTGGACTACTGACCTCATTAACAATAGCAGCTAACGCTTCGTTAGTTTTGGGAGAACACCAAAACCAAAGTCATTACAGAAGAGAGTTTCCATCCGTCTCATTTGCGCGTCCTCTAAAGTGATGTAATGCTTTCTGTGTTAAATCATTATTCCACCTTCTGCTATAAAAAAGTTGAAGTTAAATGATTGGCCCTCCAGTGCATTTCTCAAATATTTCCCAAATCATGTTTAACAGAGCAAGGAAATTTTCACAGTATTTCCTATAATATTTTTTCTTCTGGAGAAAGTCTTATTTGTTTTATTTCGACTAGAATATAAGCCGTTTTTAATTTATTTAAAGCCATTTTAAGTTCAATATTATTAGCCCCCTTTAAGAACATTCTTTTCGATTGTCTACAGAACAAACCATCGTTATACAATAACTAATTACCCTAGTTAAGCCTTTAATTGTCACTTTAAGCTGAATACTACTGTCTTGGTATCTAGTCAAATATGATTTACTGTCATCATAACAAGAATAAAAGAAATCAGCTATTAGAAATGAGTTATTAAATCTATTATGTTTAGAAATGTGTTGAAAACTGTGGGGGGGAAAATATAGAGGGGGCTAATAATTCAGACTTGAACTGTAAAATTAGAGTGTGTTAAGAGTGTATGAGTGTATATGTGGATATAGGTGATAGGTGATGTATTAGGGCTTGCCTCTGTCCTGTGCTGCAGCAGGGTTAGTGGTGTAGCGCGCAGGCAGGTTTAGCCTGTGTTAACCTAAATGAGATCAAACAGATTTAAAGGGCTGGGTGAGTGCAGTGACGCAGAGCTTTGTGTCCGCTGATCAATCCTGACTGACAGCTGCTCCACTCTGAGCTGGACCACTCACCCCTGCCTGACACACACTCACACACATACACACACTCCCTGACTAAAGTCTTGTCGCCTGTCCAAGTTTAAGGAACAGAACATAATAACCTGACTTCTAGTTGATCATTTGCTATCAGAAGTGGTTTATATGAGGCAAAGGCTTCTAGATTACACTTATTATAGCAAAATAAAATATGATCAAGCCTTGATTTTGAAGGATTTAATTAAGACAGTAAGGACTTTGCTTAGACAAAAGTCTTGTCACTGAACAAAAATAATGTCCAGTATAGAATATTTACATTTAGTCATTTAGCAGACGCTTTTATCCAAAGCGACTTACAAATGAGGACAAGGAAGCAATTTACACAACTAAGAGCAACAATGAATAAGTGCTATAGGCAAGTTTCAGGCCTGTAAAGTCTAAGAAGGGAAGTATTAGTAGTGTTAGTATTTTATTTTTTTTTTTTGGTACAGTTAGTGTGATATTCAGTGAGGCAATTGCAGATTAGGAAGTGAAGTGGAGAGTAAATAGTTGAGTTTTTAGTCGTTTCTTGAAAATAGCGAGTGACTCTGCTGTTCTGATGCAGTTAGGGAGTTCATTCCACCAACTAGGCAGATTGAGCGTTTGCTAAAGTGATTTCTTCCCCCTTTGGGATGGAACCACGAGG